>NW_026057584.1:25572737-25779641 GCF_023721935.1 Panthera uncia
TTTTTTTTTTTTTTTTTTTTTTTTTTTTTTTTTTTTTGTATCAGCATCTGTGCTTCTTACATTTCTAGGAAATATTGATCATCTTTAGTAAAATAAGTTTCCCAGTGGTTACAAATGACTTGTGGATGTGGTGAAAGAAAGTTCATTGATCTCGAATCCAATAACCCCATATGTGCAGACAGAAGCCTTTATGAATCCCATTTATTTATAGGTTTCTATTAAGTCACTCAGCTCACAGGACTCAAGGTACTAGTTTATCATTATGACTATGCCTTTGAAGCCAATAACAAAAATACCAACAGCAGATTATGAATAAAATCAGTTTTACTTAGACCTGCATTCATACAATAACACTATCCCATTAAAATAATCGGTCTCTTCAAATTTCAATAAAACCTTGCTTCTTTGGTGTTTCCATCTATGTGATAAGTCATTTTTCCTCAAGCTTTGTTGCACCATATACTTATTTAAATTATAGCCTCATCTTTTTTCAGTATCCATCTTTTATTAAAAACAAAACCAAACCATGAAAAGATGTTCTTAAAAACTATAGCATCACCTGAAACCATCTCAGGAGTGGCATTCATTTATGATAAGGTTCTAATAGTATCTGAACTAATTAGCTAATTGAGAGAAGTAGTTTCTGTTGTAATAAATATAAAAATATGTTCTTAAAAAATTCTCTTTCCTTCACAGTCTGTTCTTCATAATCTAACATTTTAATCATGGGGTGGGAGATATGTTTAGGTAACAAAAAGCTATTGAGAAGGTATAGCTACCAAAAGGACTCACTAAACAGTGAGTTTATTCTTCTAAAGATTCAACTGACTGGCAAATATGAGACATGGTCAGAAAATAAATGGCCCCTATTGTGCTCTAATTGTCTATTCGTCATCTTGCCAATGAAGTCCAGCTGTAGTGTTCTCGGGGTGATTGAACATGACCCCTGGGGTACATCTGCCATTTCAAAGCAAAGGAAAATTCCACCCCAAATAATTGATAGTCTGGGGTCTCTTCCTATATCTGTTCCTTCTTTTCTGCCCCAGTCCTTTCAGATTTAACACTCAGGCTCAATGCTTTGTCTTAAAATTGATGCTTTGCTTATTCCTCCATTGCCTTTCTTTTGCTGCCATAATTCTTCACCTATGGGGAAATAAAGCTCACATATTCAGACCCCCTTTCTGTACTGACAATGAGGTGGATGTAATCTGCAGTTCAGGAAAGGTCTGTGTTCCCATGTGAATCTCAACCGAACTGCAAAGATGCATTTCTCTTAGTGATAGCATTGGAACAAAATTGCAATGGGTTGCAATCAGCTGTTTTTCAGAGAAGTAGCATATTGATTTGAGTAATATACATTTCTTGCTAATATCAAAAAGTTAATGTTACTAAAACAATTGCATGTAGGTATTTCAGCCACTATGTAAATGAACAGAGTTTTTAAAAACATAATTATAAATCCAGACAACTCTGCGCAAATATACTGTCAAAACATGAAGAGACAATAGCATTAGATAAAAAAATTAAAAGATACGTCCTGTATTATAAATATAAATCCTATAGTATTGAACACAAAAAGGTTGTGAGGCACAAAGAAAATTCATATCAAAATTATTTTGACTTGACTATCAACAAACCAGTACTTTAAGAAGATTATGCTGCCAAGAAAAGTTTCTAGGCTGCTGTCAGCAAGTATTTGGCAGGATCAGTCTCCAGTTCTGAGTTAATGGCAGACACGGCTAATCAATCATGGCGCTCTCTCTTGCTGAGTCCAGATTCAGCCTTAGGTATCATCACAAGGGCCAAATCTATTACTATTTATAATAGCTGCCTGAAGAATTGTGTTGCAAAAGATTGTGTCTGTAATTCCAGTTTTGAGTTTTGGGTTGCAACAATCAAAGATCCCTGTTATAAACAAGATGGCTCATAGTATATAAAAGTAATTCAATTTCAGTGTCTTGCCCGTTGAAAGGGACTAATTTACATATGCCAAAAACCAATAATGACTGCTAAAGTCCCAACTACCCATTTTTCTCCCTTGTCATCACCTACTTTTCTTGCATGCTTTTCTCAGTCAAACCATCTAAAACAAGTTTCTTTTATGTATTATCTGTATTTCCTGACATCTAACCCCTTAACTTTCTCCCATTTGGTTTCCATCTCCACCAATCAACTGAACTTTCCTCACTTAGATTAGCAATTACTTCTATGTAATTAAATCCAGCAGATAATTTTTAATCTTTATTTTATTTCCAAGCAGACTTCAGTACTGCTGATCACATCCTCCTCCTTTAACCTTCTCTCTCCTTAATATTCATCATACCACACACTGCTAAATTTTTTTCTTTCTTTGTCTTTCTCAGTCTCTTGTCACTTCCTAAACCTGTCACCAAATTTGAATGGTTGTTTTTCAGGGGTCTGTCCAAAATTCTTCTTTTCTTGTCTTTTTGTACATATCCTCCTCATGTACATCTATTCCATATTTTAAATTACCTTCTGTACACCAATATCCCCTAACTCTGTATTTATAGCATGAACGTGTCTTTTGGGCTCCGATTTATATTTCAGTTCCTTACTTGGCAATCCTACTTGGTTCACAAGTACCTAGGACAAACAATCAAAACAGAATGTTGTGTCTTTCTCCAGACACCTTGCTGCTTCTTCGGTGCACCTTTTCTCAACAAATGTTTCTGCCATCTACCAGGCTGCTCAGGACAGAAATGGGCAAACCTTGTTGTTCCTCACCTATCACCATCCTTTTAAGCTCTTCTGTCCTTTCTGCTTTTTAATATATATATTTTTTCATATTGTTCCATTTTTCTTAATTCCTATGACCAATGGTAGAGTTTGTCTTTCTATATCTACTTACGCTCCCTCTAAGCCATTCTTCATGTTGCCACTAGAGTGATTGCTATAAAATTCATAAGTCACACCACTATTTAAAGCCCTATGATAATTCACCCTTGTCATTTACATCAAATCCAAAATCCTCACAGGATTCTCCCTGGCCTGGCTCCCCTCCAGCTCTTCGGCTGCATCTTTCAGCCAGTTCTTTTCTTCACCACATCTATACTGAGCTTGTGTTTGCTCAGTAATGGGGCTTCATTGTCTTTACCGAGGACCTTTAGGCACATTTTATTACTTTCTCCTGGTACACACATTATCCCTCATTATTTAAGCAATCTTTACTCCTCTTACAGGGTCCAGATTACATGTGTATTCTTCTCTGAATACCCAAGTTGAGTTAGTTACTCCTGTTGTATGTTTTTACATTATTCCCTACTTGTCCCTTGGGAACACTTACCACACTTGCACTTTTTATTAAATCCATCAGAGCAGATTTCATGTTTTTCTGGCTCTTGGCTGTATTCTCAGTGTAGACACTTCAGAAATATTTTGTAAATATTGGTAGCTCTGGAAATTTTGTAGAGGAATTTGAAAATATATTTTTCCGTCTTAAGAGCAGCACTTTTGCATTGGGGTAATTGTCTCTTCTCCATGGGATGCAGTCCAGTTGGACTGAATACATTACATTATGGGAACATGTAGAACATGAGGGTTTGTTCTACCAAAAGTGATCTTGGTACTCCTGTCTCTCAGCTCCGTACCTTCTCATTTCCAAGAGTGCTATCCCCACCCGGAAGTTACTAATGTCTTAGGGCTCTGTGTTTGTAATGAATTGCCTATTTCTTAAATCACTCACGTTGTTTTCTATTATTTACAACAAAAGAAACCCAACAGTCTTTACTTTGTTCTTTTCTTTTGTCACATCAAAAATTCATGATGATTCTGGATTGGGCCCTGGGTTTTTCTGTAGCTGGTATTTTAAACTGGTATCACTCAATTTATAGCCTTAATCCCTCCTTGCCTAGATGTTATGTGTTTTTTTAAGTATCGTCACTTCTGTCAATCTATATTCATCCATTCATTTACAAATTTCCCCCACAAATATTTATTATGCTCTCTCATTATATATCAGAGTGGCTAGATACTACATAGGTGATGAAAACACATCACTTTGTATCAAAATATTACTGAGAAGATACACTAATAAATAATTTCAAACTCTCCAGATATGATAAATGTTACAAAAATATTATATACAAAGTAAGTATCCTATTATGGGCAAAGGAGAACTAAGGTTCTGTGATAGCCCGTGTATAATGGAACACTTCTCAGAGGTGTGGCAACCAAGCTGTGAATGGAAAAAGCATCATATGCTTGTGAGGACATATAGCAGAGTAGTTAAAAGCAGACTCTGGAGCCAAACTGAGTTCAAACTCTGGCTTAGTATTGATGACATAGGTTTTTAAACCAAGTAATACAACACACACACACACACACACACACACACACACACTAATATTAAGACTCTAGATATAACTACCAGTTTACAGGGAACACAGGAGACAGAGGAACATATTAAAAGACATCACAAGGATGCAATCAGCAAAATTCAGAAGTTAGAAAACTCCACAGAACAAAATCTGCTTTTTGTATTAAATAAAGAACCAATGGAAATTAGAAAGAAAGAGAATCTATAAATTAAAATAAACTTATGAGACATAACATTCATATGAAATATTTGGTGCCTGTTTAGATGCTTATTCAAACAATCCAACAGAAGAGTACATCTATGAGACAACCATGAAAATTGAAATACTGACTGGATTTTGAGGAATAATTGCTAATTTGTAGCTTTGACAATGGTATCGTTGTTATGTTTAAGAAATATTCCTTATATTTCAGAGATACATGCAGAAATATTTACAATAAATAGTATGTCAGAGATTTGCTTCAAAATGATTTATAAAAAGAAGGAAACTGAGATGTTGATGGATGAACATTGGATAGTTAAATTACACTAAATTTATATTGAAATTAAAAAAAATAAAAGTAAATAAAATCCTGGGTCTGCCACTTACCCACAGACTAGCTGTGTGATCATTGACAAATTATATAGTATCTGTTTTAATTTTAATTTTCTTTATTTGTTAAAATAGAGATAATAGTAAACTACACCATAGGATTATTGTGAGCATTAAATGAATCCATTTATGTGATATGTTTAGTTATGCCTGACCCAGAAGTATGCTATATACATAGTGTTTGCTATTATCATTACCAGTTGCATAACAAGAGGATGAACTGCATGAGAAAGAAAGACTGAAGAGGAAAGTGAATATACTAGAAATCTACAATAGGGATGGAAGTTAATAAGGTGAGAAATTAAGTTTTAAGCAAGTATAATGATATTTTTAGGGAACAGTGAATGCATTTGACCAATTCCCATATAATGAATTTCTAGTTCTAGAGCTTAAACTCCATATATAGTAGAGAGAATAGCAAAATAATTTTATCCTGTTTGTTTTAATTGTGCTAAACTAGAAACCTCTAGAAAAACCAAACCTCTAGAAAACAATGATGATAATTGTACTTTACTATTAACATTGTACATGGTTCATTCATTTAAAAATCTTATGGCGCATTTCCAAAGGGACCAAGTTTCACTATGATAAAGTTCTTTAATGCTATTGCCTTCATGAGAACCACATTTCATAGTTCACTACCCATGATGCTTTTAATCTTCCAAGTTAATGGCTTTACCTAAATTCAGTCAGCCTGTATAAATCACGGAAAACATATATTCCTTTCCATGTGAAGTATGATTTATTATATTATTATCATTAATATTATTATGATGATGATAATTACCTCTCTGTGGATTGAGTCCATTTTCAGGTTGGAATGTTTCTGCCTATTTGTGGTGTTGTAAGTGATAACTTCAATAACCGCCTTAGTTACTACATCACTGATGAGCTTGCATGTTATGGAAATGATTTTCCAGAGGTAATGTGTTTCTGGCCTAGCTTGTCTCATTGTTTTATTGAATGTATGAGAAATGTTAGAAATAGCAACACTTTAAATTAACAAAATGATCATTTATGGTCACGTTGGAATATTGAAGATGAAAAGCAACAAAATATGGCCACGTGCCTAGAATAAATACATAGACTTCTTTTTTTAGATGCAATATTGACTAATTTAGTATTTATACAATGTGTTTAATGGAGGCTTTGGGAGTGATTTATAATTGTTTTTAAAAGCACTATTAATTTCAAAGTTAATTCGGCATTTTTTTTTTGCTTTAAAAGAAGCTCAATATGAATTTTGCTTTCCACTCAGAAAAATATTACAGGTTAAACCTCTTATAAATGTATTGGTAAAATCTTTACAAATAGAAATATTAAGGTGTCTCATTATTTAGGCATATTACATAATATAAATTTAAGTCAAATTAAAATTAAATAAAGTAATTTGTTTTATGTTATGAACACCTCACCAATATTATGAAAATTAACAATTCCTAATAAAGAAATAAAGAAAGGAGGAAAGTACACTGGATGTAATAATTAATATTAATAATTACTGCTACAATTTACAAAGTGTTAATGATATGGCAACACCGTGCTATCTACACTGTGTGCATCACCTCATTATTCATCCTTGCAATCCTATTAGCACTCATAGAACCTTTCCCCTTAAATGACACAAAGTGGAGTCTAAGTAAAAACTCTGCTTGTTTCTGAGATTTAAGGAAACCTTCCATTCTCTTCTCTACTTGTCATTAGAGTGACATGCAAACCCTTCCAATGTAGACAGTCTCAAGCTACCCCTGCCTATAGTGGAGATCCTATTAGGACATCCATTTTGCAGAGGGGGAGGTCAATTCTGAGAAGATTAACTTGTCTGAGGTCATACATCCAGTGAAAGTCAGAGATGATGCTCGCGTCCCTGCATAGACACTTTCTCCACCTAATCTTCCTTTTACTCATGTTTCTATTCACCTTACTTCTCACCTGCTGCAGAAGGTATTTCTGGCAACAGTTAAAATCATTAATTCATGTAGTGTCCCTCGCCCTACAAAAAAAGCTGTTGTCACTTGTGCAATTTTTACAACTCAGGCTTATTTTCCTCCCGCTCGTCCTCTGGAAGCTTCCTCAGTAGCTTGATCCATTCTAGCTCCCTGAGTGCTTTCAAACTAGTATTTTCCAGCAGTGGTTTGCCATTCCTGAAAGCAGGTGGCAGAAAATAGGTGAAGGGTAAGTGCTGAAGGGCCATAGCAGCCCCAGAAAATAGAAGTGCAGTGTAGTGACTTGAGACAAAACCCACTTTAAAAATTGTATCTACATGAAAAGATGCTCAATATCGCTCTTCATCAGGGAAATACAAATCAAAACTACCTCACGCCAGTCAGAGTGGCTAAAATGAACAAAACAAATCGGGAGACTATAGATGCTGGCGAGGACGTGGAGAAACAGGAACCTTCTTGCACTGTTGATGGGAATGCAAACTGGTGCAGCCACTCTGGAAAACCCTGTGGAGTTCCTCAAAAAATTAAAAATAGCTCTCCCTTATGACCCAGCAATAGCACTGCTAGGAATTGACCCAAGGGATACAGGAGTGCCGATGTATAGGGGCACTTGTACCCCAATGTTTATAGCAACACTTTCAACAATAGCCAAATTATGGAAAGAGCCTAAATGTCCATCAACTGATGAATGGATAAAGAAATTGTGGTTTATATTCACAATGGAATACTATGTGGCAATGAGAAAGAATGAAATATGGCCCTTTGTAGCAACATGGATGGAACTGGAGAGTGTGATGTTAAGTGAAATAAGTCATACAGAGAAAGACAAATACCATATGTTTTCACTCTTATGTGGATCCTGAGAAACTTCACAAAAGACCATGGGGGAGGGGAAGGAAAAAAAAAAAGGTTAGAGGGAGGGAGCCAAACCATAAGAGACTCTTAAAAACTGAGAATAATTTGAGGGTTGATGGGGGTGGGAGGGAAGGGAGGGTGGGTGACGGGTATTGAGGAGGGTACCTGTTGGGATGAGCACTGGGTGTTGTACGGAAACCAATTTGACAATAAATTTCATATTAAAAAAAATTTTATTCTGTTCTTGTGTATGTTTGCAGTTGAGATATTGTGTCACCTTCCTATGTTTTATTCGAATGGATAGTGAGATGGGACTGGCCAGGCACCTGTGAATTATAAATGCTCTAAAATCAAACCCACGCTTTTTGGATGACAGCTTATTTGCAGGGGATGTTGTGTAATGCTTTATGAATCTAAAACATAATGATTTTAAATATTCTGTCAGAATTATGAAATTATTCTAATTCATTTAGAGAGTGTAATTCTTTTTATCGATAAGTGTTACAAAATGATGTTAAGCCCTTCATTTTGAACAGTGATGCATTTTTGCATGATCTGGTTATCTAAATAATAATGATAAGTAAAATAAAAATGAAACATACTTAATGATTGACCTTTTGCTCTGCTCCAAAAACAATGATTATGATCTTTATATATAAATCATAGAATAAGAAAATAATATAGATTACATAGAAATGGGTACGGGGAAGAGGGGAGAGGCAAGGAGGGAGAAAGAGACTGTGGGAGAGAGAGAGAGAGAGAGAGGGAGAGAGAGAGAGAGAGAAGCAGTTGGGAAGAGAAAATAACAAGTAGTCTAGAACTCTATAGGAACAAGTAAAATATATTCTCTCTCAGAAAACCTCATTCTTGGTTTTAAGGCCTTCGTATAGATTCAGTTGGGTCCACCCAGATTACCCAAAATAATTTCCCTTGCCTAAAGTCACCTGATTATGGGCTTTAACTATATCTGCAAAATGCCTCCACCAAAACACCTAGGTTACTTTTTGATTGCTCAGCTGGGGACTATAGCCTAAGCAAGCTGCCACCTCAATAAAGCCATCACATCTGTGAATTCCCTCCCCTCTTTAAGAGTTATCATATTGTCAAATTTGAAGGTCTCTGTGAGCTCCTACCTGTTCATATTCTTTTGCTTTTCCTTAGAGCACCATCATATTAAACCACTGTATTGGATTTTTAAAAAAAATATGATCTTGCTTTTTCCTTGCCTTTGAAATTTATAAAAAGTGGTGACACTCTGTATTTATTCGAGGCATGCTTTTTCCACTTAACATATTTCTAAGACACACCCCAATTTGGTGTGAGTAGCTGCTATCATTCCTTTCAAATCTTATGCATTACTGGATTATTTGAATATTTATTATCCATTCTCTATTTATGGTCAATTCATTTGTTCATAGTTATTTACTACTTAATAAGTTTTGAAGCTTTTTGTACATATATATTTCTTCCCTTGTTTAAGGGTTTCTCTAGGTAAGTACTTAGAGTTGGACTCCCTGGATCTTATGTTGTAAGTCCAGGTTGAATTTACAAGATAGCTATACAGTGATACTATCCATTCACTTTTCTTCCCTTAGAATAAAAACTGTAGACTTTTATCAACACATGGTTTTATCAGACTATATTAGTTTCCTATTGGGGTTATAACAAATCACCATGATTTAGTGGCTTAAACAACACAATTTTGTTCTCTTTGAATACTGGAGTTCATAATAAAAATATCAGTTCTTCTGGGCTAAAGTCAAGGGTGCTGATTCTTTTTGGAGGCTCTGAGGGGATGCATTTCCTTGATTTTTCAGCTTCTAGTGGCTGCCTCTATTCCCTGGTTTGTGGCCCCTTCCAATGGTCAAGAATTAATATATTTCCACATAAAATACCTCTATAGAATGATCAACAGTTTTTCAGAACTTTAGAGTGCTGCATGAAATTCAACACAATACCATTACTGAGCGCCTGTAAATGTTTATTTTACTTTTATAAGTGTAGTTGACTTCATTTGATTAATTTAGGCAAATTCGAATTTCAAAACTCAATATATTTGATCATGATTTCATGGAGTATCTTAAAATTATCAGACACTTATTTTTATTAGATGAAGGTAAATTATGTGCAACGACATTGTTAATGTGAATATAAATTCACACTTATTTTTAGTCCATGCATTTATTTGTACCATGTTAAAGGTATTATTATACCTGTAAGGTTAAAAATAGGAAGGAAGGAAGGAAGGAAGGAAGGAAGGAAGGAAGGAAAGAAAGAAAGAAAGAGAAAGAAAGAAAAGAAAGAAAGAAAAGAAAGAGAGGAAGAAAGAAAAAAGAAAAAGAAAGTAAAAGAAATAAAGAGAAAGAAAGAAAGAAAGAAAGAAAGAAAGAAAGAAAGAAAGAAACAGAAAGAAAGAAAAGCTGTTGCTGCATGTATCGCTCAGGGGGATAACATTTGTTCATAATTCAAAAGCCCTGTTTTGTTCATAATCCAAATGCCCACGAATAATTTTTGCAAATGTATCCCTCCATTGGGAAAGACTTTAGAGCTTATGTGCTTGACGTTTTCTTGTTTTTTTTTTTTTTTTCATTTTTTTCATGTATTGTCTTTTGGAGGCTTAGCAGAGCAATTCATGTGTTGTTACTTCACAATGTAATTTTTATAATGCTTTTTTTTATAATATCTGTTGTTGTAATCAAGACTTCAGACTTTGCAAAACATAGATAAAAGTTAATCCCATCTCTATCACATTTGTATTTTGAAGCAAATTTTGATAATAAGTCTCATTTTGCTTATGATTAAAAAAGAATAATTATTTCTTGTTAGAGCTCTTGTATCCATGGTGTTCATATTATACTTAATTTTAAGTTAAAATTGAGAAGAATATTATTATAATTTGTGGATTCATTATTTGATTGTGTTTCAATTCAGATCATTGAAAACTTTGAATAGTTTTAACACAAAGAATTGACACATTTAACACAAAGAAGTGAAGAGAAAAGAAAACAAGGCAATACAAACCAACAATCAACAAATAACAACAAAAGCCTGAACTCCAAGTGAATATACCACCTACTAGGATGTAAGACATTTGCAAATTATGTGTTGAGATTTAATACCAGTTCCCCTGAAATTTTAAGAACAAAAACATATTTTGATTTTGAAAGTATGACTAGAAGTTTATATGTGCTGTTTTTATTCATTTTAGGACATAAACAAGTTTTTGTACTTTTTTAAGTCAACTTGTTACAGGGAAATCACACCTTTCCTTTAGTCACACATGTTATCTCTAATTGTTTGCAAGAAAACAGACCCACTATTGGCAGGGTCAGAAATAATTAGTGGATTGCTGCATGTTTTTTCCACAGAGAACATCTTGAAATAAACTGAGGTAGAGAAAATGGACTGAAACTACCTAACTTCATAACCTTATCATTATAGTAAAGGGTTTGGAAGAATAAATTCTTATTTTTAATGCAAAGATAAATTCTAGATTAAACTTGCAGGTCTCTGACCGTTCTGTAGTTCTTTTGATTCAGATCCTACGTATCAAAACATTTCTAAAACAAAATGATTGTCAATAAACCTTTAATATATATTTTGTTTGGTATAATGCAGAGAGTTTAAATTGTTTTGCTGCGTTGTCTTACAGAAACCCTAGAGGGCTATTAGTTTATTTTGAAAATTGGGCCTTTTCAGGTAGCCATATGGAAGTGCAGAGTTCAAATGCAGTAACCTGGAAAACAAAGCAAAACTCAACTTTGTTCTCCAAGGAGCACACACAGTTTAAAATCTAAAGAACAAAGCAGGATTTTTCCTTAAAGACTGACCACATAATACTTACTCAAATTAGTTTGTTAGCTGTGTTATGAACTATAAGAATAGAACTATAAAATAAAACTATAAAAACAAAAGATTTAATAGTGAACCTAATGCCTGCCTCTCAATGAGCCTGAGAAAGGACTTCTCGTTTGTTTATATGTTTTTAAAGTCTTACAAAAAGTACTCAATGGAAACTAGAATAGCCTTTTTGGAGGACAATTTGACAACCTCTGTCAAGAACTTACATAAGGTAGACTCTTGATCCAATAACTCAACTTCTAAGGTTTTTTTTTTTTTTTGAAATAAACAATCAAGAATTCATTAAAAGTTGCACATTCAGGGTTTTGATTATTTTAATAGTCTAAATAGCTTAAGTGTATAGAAATGGGAGATTTATTAAATATAATTTCTTCATACAATACAATACTATAAAGCACATATCTAAAGATTGCTTAATGTTATGAGAATACACTCACAACATATTGGTGATAAAAAAACAAATTTTCAAAAGGTTATATACGAGTTATAAATCACTCACATATATATATGTATATATATGAATGTGAGTATATGAATATATATGATATAAATGGAAGAAAATTCAACATGATTTTAAAATGTTTAAGTGGAAAAATTATAATTAGCTTTTTTAATCTTTGTGCATTTTCCAAATATTCTATGACAAATGTATGTGCTAACTTTGATTACCTAGTAAAAATGTTAAATTAAAAATTTCTAAGTCTATAAAAAATGTAAGTATAAAAAACCCCAGACTCTCAAAGCATTAATTTTGGAAATCTTCCCCAAATCATGTTGTATAAATATAATGAAATACACAGAACAGGACTAAAGGGGACTTAGTTTGCTAATTTATTAATTTATTAAATGTGACTTATATTGCTCTTTGAGGTGAATGGAAATGAATAAATCTTGGTCCACAAACTCACATGGGCAATAAATAGCTTTTATATTTGAAATATATTTCCATTTCAAGCACCCTAAGGTTTCAGAGAAATAATGTGCCCAGTGAAATAGCATCTAAATCTCAGTGGACAAGGTGTTGTTTTGTGTTTTTTGTTTTGTTTTGTTTTGTTTTGTTTTGTTTGTTTTTTTTTTTATGTAGCATCAAGGGATTGGTAGAAAGGGAAATTATTTGGTCCTGGAGATATCCAGGAATCCAGTATCTCTTGGTTACCTGTCCTCACAAGCTGCTGAGTTGTCCCTTTTCTCTTTTCCAAGACACGAGACTTATGGATTCTTCTCTTCAACTACCTTCTTCTCCCTCCACTCTTGCTTCAGTCCAAGACAATCTTAGAAGTGGTATTGGAGTGGTATAAAGACAGTAGTTATGAGCCAGGCTACACTTGGTCAGAATCCCAATTCTGTCACTAAATGGCTATGTGACCTTTAGAAAGTTATTTGTCATCCCTATACCTCAATTTTCACCTCTTTAAAATGGGGGTAATTACAATGCCTATTTCATGGGATTATTGCAAGTATTACATAAATTAGTGCCTAGTCAAGTATCTAGAATCATTTTGAAGCAGGATGAGTGCTCAGTGTTAGGTGTTATTATTATTATGTCTATTCTTATTGTGGTGAAGAAAGTAGAGGTGGGGAATGAGAGGGACAAAGGATGTTTTCATAACATTCTTATTTTGTGGTTTCTGTTTCTACTGAACTCATTACTGTCCCTGAATTTCCCAATGCCTTTACCCTGACACATTCTTCTCTATTTTCTTCTCTGCCCTTTATCACTTGCCATGTTGGTTGTGCAGGGTTCTCTCTACATTAACAACTTCACTTTGTTGGAGGTCTCAAAGGAAGCTTGGATCTTGAAAAGAAATCTCCTTTGTGTAGAAACTTTGAATGTGTTCTATTTACTGTGTTTTATTTCTATGATATGCTGACCCTGAACCATTGTCTTTAGGCAGGGTCTCTCCCAACTTTGGTGAGCAATTAAGGGCTGGAGAATTGTTTTTTTCCTCTTCTCCTTCAGAAGGTTTAACTCTCAAGTCCAGGCTAAATAATTGAGCAAGATGTTTTTATTAAGAAATCACCAATGTTTTAAGTCTTTGTAAAGTATAATTTAGACTGGATGCATTTCCTTTACAATTCAATTCACCCAAATATGAATTAAAGAAAGCAATAGTCAGGATTTGTAGAACGCTATCTGTGTGTCAAGTCCTACAGTAATCAACAAACACTGTAACAGTTAATCATTAATCAGTCATTATAACATGACTATATATATGACTATATGACTATAAGATAGACAGTCATTATAACATGTCTATGAGATAGCTGTTAATTTTTCCATTAATGATTTTCTCCTTAAATGAGGAGGTTAAGAAACTGGCCAATACAGAGGTGCCTGGGTGGCTCAGTCGGTTAAGCATACAACTTTGGCTCAGGTCATGATCTCATGGTTTGTGGGTTCGAGCCCTATGTCAGGCTCTGGGCTGACAGCTCAGAGCCTGGAGCCAGCTTCGGATTCTGTGTCCCCCTCTCTCTGCCCCTCCTTTCTCACGCTTTGTCTGTCTGTCTGTCTCTCTCAAAAATAAATAAACATTAAAAAAAAAAAGAAACTGGCCAATACTTAATGGTTGGTAAACGGTAGGATCAAGAATGAAACTTAGGTCTGGCTGGATTTCAAACCAGAGTTTTATCCATCTCATTTTACTGCCTCTCAAGTATTTATTTACTGCTTAATATGTGCAAGGCTCAAGCAAAGGAAAACGTGAGAAGGAGTCACTGTATTCCAGAATTCATATTTACTGGAAGATTTTTTTAAAAATCAACTAGCTGCACTAAAAATCAGACTTCGATAGGTGTTTTAGTAAAGGATTGACAAAATTGTATGATACAATACTGGACAGAAAATTCATTTCGATGATTGCAGAAGGTTGTATCAAGGACATGAAATTTAATACGGGTCTTCCAGATAGAGGAAGAATGAACATAGAGAGAAAAATGATTGGCAAAAAGAAATGACAGTAAATGGAGCAGGAGCTGGGTAGAAAGTGTGATTCAATCAGCATTCAGCTATTAAATAAGCATGACATTTAGTGGGACTCAAAAAGGGGTAGGGGACTATGTTTTGTAGTATTTCTGGGGTCTAGACAGTTAACTGGCCACTGTTACTCCAGATTCTTGGAATTGTTAAAGGTCTCTCAGGTAAGAATTTGTTTGGTCTTAGAGATAAAACATAGAATAAATGATAGTACAAACACAGTTTTTAAACCAAACCTTTTTGTGTGACATAAACCTTCTTATAATGTTTTTTACAAAATATTGGTCACAAACACTTCTCAAAGAATGCTGCCCTGAACTTTAATACTGTTTCCCACTTTTTGACCTGGACCAAAAACAAAACAAAACAAAACAACAACAACAAAAACATTTGATTTTGAAAAAGCTCTTCTTGCTAACGGAGTATAATTCTTACTATTATTAATTTCTGATATTAATAAAGTTTAAAACAGCAAAATGGCATGGATTCAGCTGTAAAACGTCTTTTCATCATGAGGATTTATACACTAAAAGTTGCGTTTTCACTTTGAAGAAAAGACCAGTGATATAATTGTATGCATTGCTGTTGAGGTTGGCAGGTGGAGAAGGGAAGTGGGAGGCTGTGTATGGCCAAACATTAAAGTGTGAGAAAACATAAAATTAGTAATACCCTGGCCCAAGTTATGAAGGATTTTGAAACAGTAGAAGTGTGGCATTTTTATTAAAATTTAAAATATGCATACTCAACACCAAATAAATTAATGGTGGGTTATTATAGCTTTCATAGCCTGAAGGCCAATGTTACCAACGATACAGAATTTGCTTTGATAGAGCAATAAAGTAAGACTTCAAATTGCATCAAACCCTCCAATTAGCCAGTGAGAGTCAGATATGGGCTTCTCTGGTTATCATGATTCCTCCATAGACTAAAACTCCAAATAAAGTAAACCTTCAGAATTATTTTACAAAGCTGAAAAGGATCATCCCTTGATACTAAAATTAGTAAGTATGAAAGATGGCATTCCTTATATCAACAAACAGATTCACTTAAGAGGTTTAGAACTGAAGTGTACTGGGAATGGGATATTTCCAGGTTTCATCAGGAAAGCTAGAGTTTCTTCTAAATTGGGAGGCTGTTCCTTAGCACATTATCTTACCCTCTACTCTAAGCCCATTTCTCTTGACAGTCAACTTGCAAATTCTTACTTCCTCTTCAGGGCAGCTCAAATTCTTCATTCTCTATAAATTATTTTCTTTTTGTTTTAAAGTTTATTCATTTATTTTGAGAGAGAAAGTGTGAGCAGAGGGAGGGGCAGAGAGAGAGAGACAGAGAGAGAAAGAGAGAGAGAGAGAGGATCCCAAGCAGTCTCAGCACTTCAGTACAGAGCTTGACGTGGGGCTCGAACTCATGAACCTATATCATGACCTGAGCCAAAATCAAGAATCGGATGCTTAACTGACTGAGTCACCCAGGCACCCTTCTAGAATTTTTTTTCTAGAATTCAGATGTTTTTTGGTTTTGTTTTCCCTTGTGATTCTCCTCTACCTTAGGTTTTAATGACTCCAGAAATTATGATTGGAAATTAGAAATGTTTGTGGGCCTCCCCTTCTTTTCCCTGAACCATTCATTTTTTGAAAGCCAGGACTGGTTATTTTTGTCTCTGACAATGCCTGATGTGACAGGTAATATGTTTGTTGAATAAATCTTAAATGGACATACAAATTGTTCCCTAGCATGGCCAAGTTAACAAAGATTTATTCTGAGATCAGATGTACACACACACACACACACACACACACACGATATTCTTAAGTATATCAAAACATATTCAAAGTAACTTTAAGCAGTTAAAAAAGAAGGGAAGTTGTCTATATGATTTTGTAATTATTTTGATTTTTAAAGAGAACCAAATAGTAGAATATGCATATGTTTCCACAGTTCTGAAAAGAGAAAGTGTGGCAGTTTTTAAAGACTAGTATCAATTATTTGGGTGAAAATATATTTCAAGAAAAAAAATTAAGTTATGAGTCAAATACTGAAATAACCCTAAACTATATGACTCTTGTTTTAGTCCAAGGCACACAGATAAGACTTCTGATCTATAATTTGTTTCCCCTGCATTAATTTACCCATCAGGAGGGAGAATCCAAGGAAATGACGGGTGCTGTTTATCTAGCCAGATATCTTTGTCATTGTGGTTGTATAAATTGTCATTCTGGTTTATCCCTCCCCTTCTTTGTGAGATTAGCCCCTGAATCAATTCCTCAGAGCATAATCACTTGTGGAACAGTTGATACCACAGAGTAGTTCTTGGGCTGAATACCTAAAGACTGAATGATAGATTGTGGAAATGCTACTACTACTGAGCCTTACCTGAAAAGTGGACCAGCCAGTCAGTCTCCATTTATAGTAGCTCTCGGAAGCAGCAGTTGGTAGCTGAGTGTTCCAGGTTCCAATCCAAATTTATGTGGCGTAATTGCTCCCATCAAAATTTTTTCTTCTTAAACCTACAGATGATTGTAGTGTCCTTAATTGCAATTTATGATATTATAAAGGATCACTATATTGTACACCTGAAGCTAATATTATACTGTATGCTAACTAACTGGAATTTAACTAAAAAAAAAAAAAAGAATTACTGCAATGAACATCCTTTTACGTGTCTTCTTAAATATATATTTAATGTATATTTTTAATATTTTAAAATATTACATATATATAATTTAGTTAGAAGATACATCAAGAGGTAGATTTTTTTGAATCATAGAGTCATATCCAAGAGTATTAATAAGCTGCATGACAGAGGTATTGTCAATCAGAAAGGTATTATCAATCAAGCAGCTATGGGAAATGTAGGAATTTATATTAGTCCTGGAAATGTGTTATACCTTTATTGTAGGTTACCAAATTATCCAAGGAAGATTATACCAATTTATTATTCTCCAGAAGTGGAAACTCTAAAAATTTAACTCTCCCTTGAAGTTTGCATATGCTCTCAGCTTATTCTATCACATTAGATGATCTTTATTTAACTTAACTTGTATTTCCCAATGAAGAAAAGGGAATAACTAAGGCAAGTATTGGTTATAAATTCCTGTTCTAGAACCTATTCTTTTTAAAATTTTTAAAATGTTTTTATTTATTGTTGAGACAGAGAGAGACAGAGCATGAGCAGGGGAGGGGCAGAGAGAGAGGGAGACACAGAATCTGAAGCAGGATCCAGGCTCAGCTGTCAGCACAGAGCCAGACGTGGGGATTGAACTCACAGACTGTGAAATCATGACCTTAGCTGAAGTTGGATGCTCAACTGACTGAGCCACCCAGACACCCTGAACCTATTCTTTATAATACCGTAATAAGACTTTTATACCAGTGACTTGTTAAACAAAACTAAAATTTAGTTGAAAAGACTAAACCTATACAATGTAATGATTGTTATATATAATTTATTAAAATATCATAAAATATAAATGTATATGTATATACAACTAGAGTATGGTTCTGGAATTAAATACCAATTTTTCCTCCTTAGTATTTCAATGTAACATTGATAATGAATATCTGTCTCAGTATCTGTTTTAGTCCTAGTCCAAAATGTTGTTCTTTTACTGTATTTATTATTATTTTTTTAACCTACATTCCAGATAGGTTAACCCAAATATTATTTTTTCTTAATATCAATGCAAACATGCATGCATATTCATGGATAATTACCATATTACTTCAGTCTATGATCTTGCATAGTTTTTATGCTTTTGTAATACATTTTATTAAAATTCTTTCTAATTCTGATTTTTCAATTACAGATGCTCAAGATAGGTTTTTCCAGAACTAAATAAGAACTACTTACAAGATCAGTACCTAGCTCCTGGAGTCACTTCAAAGGAAAGCATAATTACCAAAGAATTCATAGTATGGGGTTTGAGTAAGATCAGAAGTCAAGAAACCGAATCAGATACCAAAGGCTATAAGGTAACTAGTGGGTAAATTAGGTTAGTGGTATTAGATAACAGAGCAATCAAAGAATGAGATGTTTGAACCATAAGGGAACAAAGATAAAGAGTGATGTATATATCAGTAAAATAGATTTTTATTAAAATATCAATAAAATAAGTTTTTTAGAACAAATACCTATTGTCCACTGCAACTCTCAGTTGAGCATGGAAGATAGGTTTAGACACACAACTTAGAGATTTGGAGAAAGATCTTTAAAGACTTAAACTAAGAGATATAAATATTTCCAGACAGAGAGCTTTTTGAAGTCATCTTTGCACACCTCCAATCATATGGTTATTGTATATATAAAAAACAAAATAATGTTCCACATAGATAATCAAGGTATAATTTCCAAGCTGCTTCTCTGTGTTTACTATACATAATTCAGACCTAACATCTTTGAACCCCAGACAGAAATTTAAAGTTAGTCTACATTACTCAAGATGCAAAATTATTATTAATTTCCTAGCAATCACATCTAAGGACAATTATCAAAAATTTCCTAAAAGAGTTACATTTTAGCATTCCATATTAAAACTCACTGGTCTGACTCTGGAATTAAGTGTGGGCTTGTTTATCTAAATATATTATTTCTAAAGGCATAATGGCATTAGTTATCCTCAAAATAATATAGGAACTGAGTATCACAGATGAGTTATTGTATTTATTTTGCTGTTAATTAGTGCTACAAGGATTCAAAAATGATATTTTGATATAATTAACAACTAAAAAACAATTACTTCTATGTAAAAAATAGCATATCTACTACATCACTACTTTTTGGTGGATATCTCAACTAAAAAGCTGAAAGGCAATAGTAAAATATTAAGTGAATGTGAAATTATATAGTGAAATAAATATTGATTCAAATGTTTCACTTCAGTAGAAGAAGACAAATTGGGGTAAAATATCATTAGTTTATTTTGTTTATGTAGTTTTTCTAGATTTCTGAAAAACATAAATATCACACATTGAACTCTAACACAGGTGAAAATAAAATACATTTTCCACTTTGGGAAAACACTTTTTTTTATTTAAAGGAAATTAAATTATCAGTATGAGTTAATTAGTAGAAGTAATTACATAAATAGGAGTAGCCAGAAAAACAAAACAAAACAAAACAAAAACTAATTCTCAACTCCGGCTTATTTTCTCTCACAGATGTTGAAATAACCAGTATCCAATTCTTAAATCACCCAGTCATGTCAATTATTTATTTCTTTGATGGATGCTCTTTACTTGGTCTCACCTATTCTGAGTACAATGAAACAAATAGGACTATATTCACACATTTGATATATGCATAAGGATTAAGCTCCAATTTCAATAATATCAAATGATCATAGCATTACTTAGTTTTCAATAAAATATAAGCACAAATTCTTACAGTCACTTAAAACTGAGTTTTAAGTCATTACTCTAACATTTGGATAGCATCACCTCAAGATAGGTTACACAAACACATTCAAAAGTGCTCATAATTCGTACTTAAGTAGAATAGAATCTAATGCTCAGAAAATATTTATGTTTCTGCTTAAAGCCATAAAAAATTAATGAGAGGATCTAAGATGGATCTGAAATTCAAGGTGCCATGATATCAATCACTCTTTATTGTTTGAAAGTTAAAGTCCCTCTGGGGGGCCAAATAATAAAGGAGAAAAGGGAAGACCAAGAGAAAAATAGGAGGGTTGCAAACCTTGTCAATGGTGCATATGTTCCCAGTTACCAAGTCTGTAGCTCCCATTTCAGTCTTCAGTGCTTAAGGTCAGTGTATGACATGTCTCTCCATTAAATACTGTCAGTTTTCCTAAAAGTTTTCAGAATGAGCTGGAGAGTCATCAAATGCTTTTCCTAATGTACAAGTTATTTAAAAGCTTGTGATTTTGGAGTGAGTATACTAAATGGTTCTCAAGTAGGACTCCTACCCGAAAGATTCTTTCTTTCTTTTTTTAATGTTTATTTATTCATTTGGAAGAAAGACAGAGAGAGAGAGAGAGAGAGAGAGAGAGAGAGAGAGAGAGATGTCAGCTTAGAGTCCCACGCAGGGTTTGATCTCACAGATGACCTAAGATGAAATCAAGAGTCAGGGGCTCAACCAACTGAGCCACCCATGTGCCCCCCCAAATATTTCTTAAAACACTTATTTAGACTTTAAAAGCAAAAGATGCTTCTGAAATAATTTACACTTGTTATATTAACTGACTAACAAAACATTTTTAAGTGGATAAAATCTCCACTTGTTAAAAAAAATTAAACTTTCTTTCTAGTGAGATATTCTACAGATAACTTCCATTTTCATTCCTCAAGTGCCTTGATAATGTCTTTAGAGATGCTAGTTAACATGCTTCTTATTTATTCCCAATGGCAATTTTCACTATCCCCCAAAGAATTATATAGCTTAAAATTTTTAAGTTATTTCAACATTTTTAATTAACAATTGATACCTATGAAAGTATAAAAATTTTTTAACCTTAATTACGTAATTCAGGCAAAAATATAAGAAACAATTATTCTTGATAAAGTATAGAAAATATTCTTGATAAAATGAGGATTCTAGCTACCATGATATGTAAAAAATATTGGTAGAGCCAGAAATGCAGCTAAGCAATTATATTTGAATTATTTTTCTTTTATTAAAATATAATGCTTCAAGGAGTAGAAAGTAGTCAGAAACTTTTAAAGAACAATAGTCATGCCTCATCGTGTCTTTGTCCCCAGTGAATATATGGACACACTCAACACACACACGTATATAAACATATACAGGTACATATATATGCGCACACTTATCTTTCTCCTCCTTTAACCTTATTGTATTATACATCATTAAGTCTAGTTTTATGCTTGTGAATAACACAATTCATTCCGCTAATGTTTAGTGAATGCTTATTCTATGATAGGCATAATTCTAGACAATGAGGAACAGAACAGACAACTTATGATTAGAAATGCAATTCTCCAACATAGTCAATGTTCAATAATATTGAAATAATGAGGGCCCCTGAGTGGTTCAGTCAGTTAAGCATCCAACTCTTGATTTTGGTCCAGGTCATGATTTCAGGGCTTGTGCAATCCAGACCCAAATAGGGCTCTATGCTGACAATGTGAAGTCTATTTGGGATTCTCTGTCTGTCTGTCTCTCTCTCTCTCTCTGCCCCTACCCTACTCATGCTTTCTCTCTCAAAAATAAATAAATAAAAACTTAAAAGTAGAAATAATAATTTTCCATGTATTTTATTGTGGCTTTTTTGGTTGAAAGTAATAGCACCTAACTTATAACAGTTTTTAAAAGGAGAAGGATTAAGACACACAATTGAAAAGTTCAAAGATTGATTTGAATTAAGACCCAGCTGTATACAAGATTTTGACTGTTATTTTTGGGGTTTTTTTTCACCTCCAGAATGAATGCTTTCCTCTTTATGTAAGTTCCTTCCACGGAAGGCTTTTTCTACACGGCAGGAAAGATCGTAGTTGATAGCCCCAAGCCTATATTTCTATTGCTTTGTGAGTCAAAGAATGAGAGATACTTTCTCATTTAACATTATAAATCTTAGGAAAAAATCTTGCTGTAGACCATCCTTCAACCAATCACTTTGGAAAAAATTATCTAATTGACTGTGTCTGCATTACATGTCTGCTGTTGTGGAGGCAGTGGAGGGGAAGAAGGAGATTGAGGGACAGTCCCTTCAAATTGTAGACATAGATTTGCCATGGGAAAAAATGCTCAAAAATTAGACTAAGTGAGGAATGTTTGCTGGGCACAAAATAATAGTCATTCTGTATGGTAATTTTCAGCACAATTGAGATGTGATCATTTGCTTGCTGGTTATTCACTTAAAGTGCATACCTCATTGCCTTTTCATGATCTCCTATGTAAGTGCTATTATAATTATGCATTCCCCAGATTTAGCTATTGACTGGTAGTCTTCAGAAAACCCAATTCAAATTGCTTCTGATATTGCAAATAAAAGTTATATAATTTGATAGTCAAATACGTATTCGTTATCTAAAACTACCATAGAAATAACTGTAACTGTGAAATAATTTCTGGGTATGAAGAATAGAAGCACGTTGAGGAAAGGATGGGGAAATATCTAGTATTTTTAAGACCAATTATTATGTACTGGGTCTCAGTCTGGACAAATATTTTACATTATGTCACCAATTTCTTACAATTCCCTCATGAGAGATACATTGCCACTTTAGTTTTCAAACGGGAAAAGTAGATGTGGACAGGCAGACATCTAACACAGATTAACCTGACTCTCAATTCCACATTTTTTTCTCCATACAAAAGAGTGTGTTTAAGAACAAAAATCTAGGGGCACCTGGGTGCCTCAGTTGGTTGAGGGTCTGACTTTGGCTCAGGTCATGATCTCATGCATGGTTCATGAGTGTGAGCCATGTGTTGGGCTCTGGGCTGGCAGCTCAGAGCCTGGAGCCTGCTTCCGATTCTGTGTCTCCCTCTCTCTCTGCCCCTCCCCCGCCATGCTCTGTCTCCCTCTTTCTCAAAAAATGAATATACACTAAAAAAAAGAACATAAATCTATTTGAGTGTGCATGTGTATATGTGTGTGAGAGGGAGAGAGAGGGAAAGTAGAGAGAGAGAGAGAGAGGTCTCAGCTTCAGAGTTCCGAGTGTCATCAGTGGGTTTCCTTGACACTAACAGCTCAATTTATTTTTCTGCCTAATCCTGCTTCCCTCGCTTCCTTATGAGTGTTATTCCTAAAAGCATTCTTCAATAAACCACTTGTGTGCAAATCTCCATCTCAAACTCTGTTTCCCAGGAAACCTAACTTATGTTAGTTGGTGCTAAGAGTAATCCTAAAATGCAGAATCTAAGAAGCACTTCGAAGCTGAATTACCTGCTGGTTGGTTGACATAAAGAGGAGCCTATTACTGGTAAGTGGAGCACGGAGTAGTGCCTTGCACAAAGTAGCAGTTCAGCTCTTACATCTCTTCCTTGTGGTTTAACTGGTATAATACAGCAGCGAAAGGAAATGTGATGGAAGGTGCAATATCTCAGGCATTCGAGAGATCTGAGGGAAGTAATTATGAGAACTATGACATTAAATGTCGTTAATGAGCTATGGATGCACTAAATAAACACAATGGAAGGCTGAGGTTGATTAATCAACATTGTAAGAATAAATATACAAACTGACAAAGGCTAAATGTGGTAGATATAAATAGATGATCATACATGGAATCTAGAAGACAGCAAAAAATCAGGATAGGCCCTAGGATAGACATTAAGAATAGCAGAGCTCCAGAGACAGTAAAATTCTCAACGCCAGAAAGTCTGCTATGCCAGAATTATGTCTTGAAGGAGCACCCTGATGGTGAAGGAGTGGGACCCAGAAACAAGAGGTGGGGGCAGCTGGGCTTATGCACTCAAAACATTGAATTCTCAGTTTTCCCTGAACACCTGGACCTGTGAAAGCATTGTTCTCTTCCTGGTTAAAAACTTTTGCTTCCTCTGCATTGCTTGGAAATAATGTAGAGGAATCTGTTTTATTAAACAAATGAGCCCTCAAAATCTTCCTCCTCTTCTGGACACAAGATCAAAAACTAACATTAAGTCTAAATGTGATCTAGTCAGGGAAGTCCTGTGTCTTCTAGGAAAAGAAATGAACCACAAATAATCTATAGAACCTAGTCAAAATATACTGGGATGCATAAAGCAAACCACACAAAAATCATTTTGTTTATTTAATAAAAGTCAACTTTTAAATTCATCAAGTTAACTCAACTTTGTTCCTATTTTCTTGGAGGAAGAAGCATTCCAACAGTGTTTTCCCAGAGAGGACTGAATTGGAAAGACCTACTAAAAGAGATAATCATCAAGGAACATATAGGAGAAGATCTTCCTAGTTGCTACATATTTTCTTTTCCCTGTCCCTTGGAAGCCCGATAGTTAATGATTGTTCATCAATCCAAGTTGCTCTTGAACTAGGCTCGAAGTGATGGCTTCCAGGACATATGATTATCAAATGAGCTATTCTCTGGCAATCAGGGTTTTAGTCAGGTAAGCTGTGTAAAAAAATGCATATAACATGGATAAAAACTTTAGTTTTAAAGGCCATAGTTGATAAAAATTGATAATACCTAAAGTACTTATAAATTTTCAGCCTTCCAAGTAGTTTTGGATTTATAGACATAAAAGATAGTCATGTTCATAGTTTTAGAGTTTCTCATATGCCATATTGTTAACTACATGATGACTTTAATGTTGTCTTGGTTGGGGGAAAATATCTGAAAGAGAGTAATCATTTATAAATAATTGCATTCAATTTTTACAGACATGAAAATGAAGACGGGTTCTGTGAGTTCCAGTTAGCACAATATTATGCACCTTTCAGATCACCCATAGTAATCATATTTTAATTGTAACACAAAGTGAATAGCTTTTATTCTAAAGGAAAAGCACTAGATGCTAATGAGCATCACGTAAGTATACTTGATGAGCTCACATTTTCTGAACGAAATTAAGTCTTTGGTTAGTTCTTCCAGTAACTTTTCTTTGTTGAAAATTTGGGCAAGTTATAGGAATAGGGAAGAAATAGGAAAATAGCCAAAATTCATGATGAGAAGGATGGAGGAGTTGCAATTCAAACCAATGTCCCTATGTGATGGTCTTCTTCCTATGTAAAATGAATATGGGAAAAGCATTTCTATGAGCAAGTTTTAGAATTAGTGAATTTTCATGGAAGGTAGGAAGATGCTGATCGTTTGGACCCATTTATAAAATAGCACTCAAAAACAGTAAGGAAAAAATGAAAGGTAATATTAATTACCTTTGGTAATAACAACTACCATGGCAGATTGATACTGCCATGACTCATTAGATGTTTCCCAAAGGTGAAAGTCATCATAAATTTCACCTACAAATGTCTATATTTATAATGAAACCATGATTAAGCATGTTTTTTTTTTCCTTCTTCACAAAAGTTTCTGCTGTCCTAAGCTTGCTTAAGAAAGCCTGGGAAATGCTTAATAGGTTTATGACTCTGAAATTCCTGGCTTGACTGTCCTTGTAGTGAATAATAGAACCAGTTGAATTATCCTCTTTTCTCACTGGATAAATAGAGTATAAGACAATTTTATCAGCATCTCCAGAGACCAGTGACCTTATCATTTTGGACTTTATCACTTTCCTCAGTCTCTCTAAGGATAATTTTGTTTTCCAAATTACCTCACTAAAGTTTTCGGAACTTTTACTACAGTTGGTTTCCAAGTAAAAAGTTTGTAAAAGGAGCTACAGTAGGAGTATCGCAGCAGTATAATTCAGTACCTTCTGCCTTCCCCCAGCACCCGCCCCCGAAATCAAAGGCAAACAGAGGACAATAATAAGTACAAAAACAACACCAAGACTATCAACCTTAAAACACTGTTTTCAGTGAAAATACATTGTTTATAAAAATGTAAATTGATACATTTACAGGGAAATTTGGCAACATCCACCAAAATTTTAAATATAAATACCCTTTTGGCACGCCTGAGTGGCTTAGTCAGTTAAGTGTCTGACTTCAGCTCAGGTCATGATCTCATTGCTCACGAGTTTGAGCCCCTGTAGGGCTCTGTGCTGATAGCTCAGAACCTGGAGCATGCTTTGTATTCCGTGTCTCCCTCTCTCTCTGCTCCTCTCCTACTCATGCTGTCTTTCTCTCAAAAATAAATAAATGTTAAAAAATTAAATATATACATATATACACATATATATACATATATATATACACACATATATATACACACACACACATATATACACACACACACACACACACATATATATATATATATATATATACCCTTTCGAATGAAATAGCACTTAAGCTAAGAATTTATATTGCTATTACATGTATACATGTAACACAATGTATATATGAAATTAATGTTAAAACATTTATAACAAAAAGTTGGAAGTAATTCAAGTATTCATCAAAAGATGAAAAGTTATGACGACCCCCCAATTTTTATGATGTGCATGAAATCTTTAAGTGACAAAAACAAAAATGAGAACACTGTACTTTCATATAAAAAAAACCTGCTTATATGCAGAACTTCTAGAAGTTCACTCATACAATTAAGGAAATTTCCTTGAGGTTTGAGGGATTGATAGGTAGGAGAAGACTGGTAAAACTAAAGCAGTGGGTCTCAACCAGGGGCAGTTTTCCCCCAGGGAACATTTCACAGTATCTGAAGACAATTTTGTCATAAAATGGGAAGACGTGTTTCTGGTATCTAGGAGGTGGAGACCAGAGATGCAGCAAATCATCCTAGAATGTAGAGGGTAACCAGCACAAGAAATTATCCAGCCCAAAATGTCAATAATGCCAAAGTACAGAATGTTACACTGGAGTCAGTAAATTACTTTATACCTTTGTATACAATTTTATCTTCTTATATTTCAAAAATTAAAACTATGATAACATTCTAGTCTTCAACCCCTGCAATTTCCAATATAATATTATATTAATAATATTCATAGATACAATAATTAAGTGGGGAATTGGCAAGTAATTGTCAGTTTTGCAGAACTTTTTTTGTTAGAACAGTACCCTACCTTATGTGGCACACATGAAATAATTTAAGTCTCATTTTGGACTTACATGGGGAAACAATAAAAAACAAATATTAGTGCTATAGAAATATCTATCAAAAATTATGAACAAAATGTGTTTTTCAAAATTGGAATTTTAATATTTTAATATGTTCATTACTGTGTATGTTAGATTCGTTTATCTTAGATAAAGTTGGCCTTCACTTTTATTCTCAACTAACATGAGAATCTAGGCTTAAGCAAATTCTACATGGCCCATTAAATAGCAAGGATTTGGTGTTTGACATACATCTTATCTAGCATTCCACTCCTTTAACAACACTTGGTCTGTTCTTGGATGAAAGAAAATAGTAAGAATGTTCATATTCTTCTTCTTTTTTTCCCCATGTTTCAAGTTTTTATTTAAAGCCTAGTTAATTAACATATATAATGCTCATATTCTTTAACAGGCAGCTCAGTGAGTCAGTCTTCTCTTGTGGATGTCAAGGTTGAGTCTATCACTGCCAGATCCTTTCACAGAGTGCAGCAGTTTGAACCAGCTTTTTTTGCTATAGCTATGGGGACATTTTGATGTCAAACCCAAGACATTATTTTATAACCAAACATTGTGCATAATAGATATTCCTCATCAGGAATGAAATGGGAATCAAGCATGTTATACAAATCATTCAAAAGTATATTGGCCTTAATAGAATTTGGGTAAATATGAAGACTATTATACCTTAATATCCAAATTACCAACATTCTTTGGTCCTAAATCCATAGTAGCCTTCCTTGTTAGCCCTCCTTCACTATCCACCCTAGTTTGTCAAAGTTATGGAAAGGGATACCTTATTCATGTTTACAAATAAACACAAGCCTCCATTTGCTAGGGACCTGACCCAGAACCACCACCATCACTTCCAAAGACCTTGGTTTTTGTACCAATCTAAAAGTCAATAGCAACCAAATGTGAAGTTCTCACCTATATATAATTGAGTTTCAAAGAAGAGAGTGTAGGGAAAATGGAAGAGATATAGTATTTGAATACATAATGTTGGAATTTTTTTGAAAAGATAGAAGTCATAAGTACCCAAATTTATGAAGAACAGAAACATGAAATAAAAAGCAGATTACCCATAGTTGTATTTTAGTGGAATTGCAGGACACAACAAAGATAATCCTAAAATCATCAAAAGAAATATCATTATCAAGTAGCAGTTTTCTGAAGGACATTTATGATAACCATAAGATAATGCAGAAATGTTTTCAAAACCATAAGATAGAATAGTTATCAAACTAAAGCAGCATTCTCTTCCAAATATATACTGAACTAAGTATTCAAAAATTCAAAGGGAAAATGTTCAAAATACTGTAGGAACCTCTCATCAACAGTAAAAGAACTGATCAAGAGTGTACATCAAATTGGGGTTTCTGGGTGGCTCAGTCAGTTAAGTGTCCAACTGTTGATTTTGGCTCAGGTGACTTCAAGTCCTGTGCTGGGCTCTGAGCTGGTAGGGCACAGCCTACTTGAGACTCTTTTCTCTCCCTCTCTTTCTGCCCCTTCCTGCTTGTGCTGTCTCCTTCCCTCTCTCTCTCTCTCTCTCTTTCTCTCTCAAAATAAATAAATAAACTTAAAAAAAGAGTATACAAAAAGAAATAAAATGAATCTAGAATGAAGATATGAGACACAAGAAAGATGAGTAGCAAAAACATTAATAAAAATATAGTTAATATAAAAAATTGAACAAACATACGTCATTGTTTTTAGTGAAAAATACAAATTGAACTAAACTTTTGAAAAAAAAATTATATATAAGATGTGAAAGGGTAATTAGAGTTCAGTACTTTGAAATCATTTGATTAATCTGAAGGAAAATTGAGCTATTGATTAACATTATGCTTTGTTACTATGTGATCAATAGTATGTGTGACAAATAAAAACCAGAAATAGAAGTAATCACTTCCAATTTAATAGAACAGAGAAAAATGGAATAACTTTTTTAATTACTAAAGAAAACGGTAAAAAGTTGTAATATGGGCAAATCCAGTAAAAAGGACAAAATCCAAATATATTACCAATTACTATAAATATAAATTCACTAAACCATAGGTCAGCTAACTTTTTCTGTCAAGGGACAGATAGTAAATATTTCAGGCTTTGATGGCCATATGGTTTCTGTCATGATGATTCAATTATGTGCTTGTTGCATCAATTGACAAAATATAAATGAGTGGGTGTGGTTCTTTCCAATATAACTCTATTTACAAAAACCAACTACCTGCCTCACTTGACCTGAAGGTCATAGTTGGCTCTATTGTTGGTCATAGTTGGTCATAGTTGGCAAGTTAAAAGAAAAATATTACCTCATTAGCTGGTTTTCTTTAAATTTCAGCTAAATGATCTCTATAATAGAAAAATAAAAAAAAAACATAAGGCAAAGAAAATTTGAAAATAAAAGAATAGAAAAAGATCTGCCAAGCAAATGTTTTTAAAATGAAAAAGTTGCCATATTAATGTCAAACAAAGGAGACTTTAAGGCAAAAAAAGAAAAGAATACAGAATAGGACAAAAAGCTAGGCTAGAATGATATATAATTAAAATATGGATACAGCTAATAGCATAGTCTCAAATATATGTATGTCCATGCGTACATAAATAATAAAAATTGACCATCATAATGGAAGATTTTAATATATTTTTCTCAGTAACGGATAGATGAGGTAGATATAAACTTAATAAGGATATGGAAAATTTGAGCAACACAACATTAATCTAAAGGACATGTGTGGTATCCTGCAGCCAACAATTAGAAAATTGATATCTTCACAAAAACATGTGGAATATATTTGAAAACTGTCACATGCAATGCCATAAAACAACTTCAGCAAATTGCAAAGCTTAGCATCTTAAAGATAAATTAAATATAGCGCAATAGATATGATAATGATAAATTGGAAAACCATAAACAATTAAAAATAAAACACACTTATTTATAATGCAAAGAAGTATTTAAAATTTAATTCAGAAAATAATTTAACAATGAAATAAAATATACCAAAAATATATACCAAGTATACCAAATATATACCAAATTTGTGGAGTATGAGTGAGCTGTAAATAAGGAAGGAAATTTATAACAATAAACACCTATGTTAGAAATAAAGACTGAAATTAACAAAATAATTCAGTTTTAAAAGTTAGAAGAAAGAGAACAAACTCAAGAAAATTAAAAGAGGAAAATAAATATAACAGCTGAAATAACTATTATAAACAAAATAATAGTACAGCTTAGAGGTTTAACAAAGCCAGAAATTGGTTCTTTGCAAAAACTGTTTGGTTCTACCCTGAAAGCAGTCCCTAAGGTAATTCTTCTACATTTTATGAGGGAATATGATCCCTGGGTACAAGAGTGAGGAGCCAGGGGACTGAAGCATCCAAAGAGGAGATTGTCCTATTCAAATGGCCACAGAGCAGAGTAATTCATCGATTCCATAGACCATTTTCGAGAAGACTTATAAAGTGCATCTCAGAGTAGTACTTCCTGAAAGCGAAGGCACCCAAGGAGAGGTAGACTTTCACTGGTTCCTATAGCCCTTGGCTATCAGCTTCGCACTTTCATCTTCCTTTCTCAGCTACGTATTCATAAGTACCATTTGTTGCCCTACCAACTCCCACAGCTCAGCAAGAAAGATAACCTAGAACAAGAGGCAGGAAGTGCCAACACCAAGGCACTGTAAGGTCAGAGTTGGTCAACTTCCATGGAGAGCTGGTCACTGTAGCAGCTGAAAAAAAATGGCCCAAGACTCCAGAGACCATTTCAGGCCAAGAGTGTCTGAAGTGGTGCATAACAATTATCTGACATAATAATAAAAAGATCTTAACTCTAACAAAGTTTTATTCAATGAAGGTGAGATAAAAGCAAAAGCAAAAATATCAAAGAGCATTATGCCAATACATTTGAAAAATGAGCCAAATGCATAATATAAATGTTTTTAGGTTTTAAAAAAATTATTTTTTTAAAGCTTACATGTGCTTAAAAGGAAACTGAAAAATACAAGAAGCAAAGAACAAAGTCGTTCATAATCACAAGCAGTTAGACTTCTAGGTCTCATGTGTGTATCTACACAACTAAGCATTTCAAAGTAATTAAAATCATACAGTTATGTGTCATAAAATGCATAATTTCTTAAAAATATACAATTTATTACTCAAAAGGAATTAGAAATGCTGAATAAAGTTATACCCATGAAAATGAATTACATCCACAGTTTAGAATCTGTCCCCCAAAATCAGCTTTAACAAATAAAATATTCTAAACCAAATCCATCTATGTATCTCTGTGTGTATATATATATATATATATATATATATATATATATATACACTAGGCATGGAGACTGCTTGGGATTCTCTCTCTCCCTCTCACTCTGCCCCTCCCTCACGCACACGTGCACTCTCTCTTTCTCTCTCTCTCTCAAAAAATAAATAAAAATAAAATTTTAAAAAAGGAATATAAATTAAAAATAATCAATTAATGTTAACATTATTCAACATTAGTTAATCAGTTAATATCAATGTCGAGTCACCAAGAATGTAAAATCATTTCCTCTTTATCATGCATTGTCTCTAGTTCAGACCTTACCCCTAACAGACATGGGATCATAGAAGAGTTTAAAACCTGAATGTGTCACTTGAATCTATAATTCCCAAGTGGAAGTCATTTCTCCTGTTTTGAATTTGCTCTTAGGAGGAAGATTTACATAGTGGGATTTTTCAAAATTATTTCCATGGTAACCAGCTATAATGATGCTCATCTAGAAATATTATGCCATATGCTTGTGTAGAAATTATACATTTAATAATACATACATAGAGAATATACAAATATAAAGACTAATAATAAAAATATTCTTAATTTGTTTAGACACCAATTTGCCTTAGAAAAACAAATAAACTTAAGTGAAAATATCTGCAAACTTTCTTTACTAGGAAAGTTCTAGAAAAATCTTTATCATAACCTCTCCTCCTCCAATAAAAAAAGGACTCTTTAAAGAGCAATAGTTGAGAGACAAAGAAATAAAAATTAAAGTATATCTGAAGGCTTGACAATACCTCTCTGTAGCAAAGAATTTGATCTCTTGGCACTGGGAGTTTCAGTAACAAACAATTAAAATACTCATTGTAATGTACAATCGGTTTATTAAAAATCTACTTCAGGGATTTATTGTACCCCTCAGGATTTGCAGTGAACTTTCCACTCTTCATTGTTATTCAGACTATCAGGCTTTGGGGGACAATCAGTTCATTAGCTGGGTTTAGGAAATGACCCTCTTGTCACCTTCTTTGTTTGGTTTTGCAAAGGTCACTATGCAAATGTGCATGCTTTACACCAAGATAAGCTCAGAGAAAGGGCTGGAATCTGACATGTCTTGTGGCTCTGTGACAAGTTCTGACCCTTCTTTCCTCCAAAAAACCCTGCACTTACAAAGGTACTTACTTTGAGGGCACAAAAATGTAAATAGAACAAGTCAGATTGCACCTAAGAAATAACCATAGGTAGAAATCCGAGGCCTTTTTTTCCATGTTAATAACAAGATATAAATCGCAATTTAATACAAGAAAATACATTTAAAATATCACTATTTGCACAGTTTTTTTCGTAAATATTCAAAACATGACCCATTTATCTTAGCCCACAGGACAAATTTAACTGAGGTAATCTCTCTTATAGGAAACCATAAGCTATTATATGGCTTCTCAGCTGATGAGAGCAGATGAACAGATGAAAACAGTAAATGAAAATAGAAACCGTGTGCTCTTTCTGAACTAGTGATATCACTGTTTTGATCTACAATGGCAAAGTAAAATAAAGTTATTGAAGTTATTTCGAAAATTCAGGCCCATAAGCCTCAAATCACTACTTCCATCCAAAATTACCTTTAGAGAGTAAAAATGTACACTTCTGTCTACATTTTCAGTATAATTCCACAATGTGGCTTTTAATTTATAAAGTATAAAATACATCAGAATAATTGGCTTGATGGTTAACACCAGCAACAACAAAATAATAACACATTTACATCAGAATTGATCAAATGGGTTTAGAAATAGCTGAAACATGAGGAAACAAAGTGGATTCAATTAAAGCATGACATGAATGATTAGAACAATTTTGTAAGAAGTGATTGACTATCTCCATGTTTTTTGTTCTAACTTGTAAAACATTTGGAAGATGAGATCGAGAAAGGAATAGGGAGAGTTTGAGACATTTTTTCAACTATTGAGAAAACTTTCAGATATTCAAAATAGTATAAAGAACATTACTACAAAAGCCACATACCAACCCTCAGTCCAACTTGAGAAAAACTTTATAATAATTCAAACCCCTTCTCCCTAATCACATCTTCTTCCTTACTGTCTTTTCTCCTAAATCAATCACTACACTGCATTTTGCATATATTATTAAATTATTGGATTATTATAGATCGTCTTACTCTGTTTAATTATATTAACCATGAATGTATTAAACTAATAATTACAATGATAAACACATATATATTCTTTTTTCTAAATAAAATATTTCTCTAACAAATTGACTGGATCATTTATGTGTTTAAATTCAGAGTATTATATAAATAAACCTATTATTAAATAAAGGATAAATTTCAATCTGTAAAGTCTATATAAATTTGTTGATTGTTGTAATATGAAACTTCCATGTGGGTAATTTTCAGCAGAGTGGTGGTGATTGATTGAGAGATGCCAACAGATACAAGCAAATGGCACAAGTACTTTTTTTTTTTAATTAAGATATAATTGACATAAAATATCCTCTTAGTTTCAGATGTACATCATAGTGACTTGATATTTTTATATATTATGAAATGATCCCCATGATAAGTCTACTAACCATCTGTCATCATATAAAGTTATTATAATATTACTGACTGTATTCCCTATGCTGTACATTACACCATCATGACTTATTTATTTTATAACTGGAAGTTTGTATCTCTTAATTCCATTCCCCTGTTTTGCCCACCCTCTACCACCCACACCCCAACCAACAATTTGTTTCCTATATCTGAGTCTTCTGTTTTGTTTTGTTCATTTTGTAGTAGACAAGAATTTACCTTTTTGAAAACTGACTATAAAGAAAAAGTCATATTCCCTCTCTTAGAAAGACAAGCATCCTTGGCTTTTAAGTCCCAACAGAGCACTCATGACATGTCTGGACCTGGTAAAGTCCCCTTCAGACCTTCTGTCTGCTCTTTTTTTCTAATATTCTCCTGACCCCTCCTGACCAATTTCAAGACTCCCTTTGCCTTTTATTCCAGGGACAAGGAACTAGTAATAACTCCAGCATATTCCACAATAGTTTGAACAGAATGAGTGAATGTAGGGTCAATTTCTCAGGGTCAGTTACTAAAAACACATCCTTCTATTGTTCTCCTGCCTGATATATATTTCTGTTAGGCAGAATATAATGTTATATGCATTTTAATAATTGCATGTCCTGATAGAGTCTATATAGGGAAAAGAAGACTGTCTTACAAGGTGAATAATACAAAATATATTAAGCCCTTTAATAGACTTTATTATGAATTGACAACTTTAAATGGCATATTGCAATGTTTATTTAAATAAAAAATTGCAGGGGTGCTTGAGTGTCTCAGTCGGTTAAGCATCTGACTTCAGCTCAGGTCATGATCTCACAGTTTGTGAGTTCGAGCCCCAAGTTGGGTTCTGTGCTGATAGCTCAGAGCCTGGAGCCTGCTTCAGATTCTGTGTCTCCCTCTCTCTCTCTCTCTCTCTCTGTCTGTCCCCCGCTGGTGCTCTCTCTCTGTCTCTCAAAAATAAATAAATGTTAAAAAAAAAATAAATAATTGCATACATTTTGCTCTTCCATTTTTTAAAAAAAAATTTAATGTTTTATTTATTTTTGAGACGGAGAGAGACAGAACACAAGCAGGGGAGGGGCAGAGAGAGAGGGAGACACAGAATCCAAAGCAGGGTCCAGGCTCCGAGCTGTCAGCACAGAGCCCTACGCAGGGCTCGAACTCATGGACCCTGAGATCATGACCCGAGCCGAATTTGGACGCCTAACCGACTGAGCCACCCAGGCGCCCCTGCTCTTCCGTTTTTAAAAACATCGTGTTTTGAGCAAATGTAGAGTATTTTGCTTTCTGATTGGACAGATAAGATAGTTTTTCTTTCTTTTGAAGAAAATAAATCCAAATCTGCCAAGCTAAAATGAACCCCAATGACTTGTGCAAAGAATTACATGTTTATCTCATAAAGCATTCACTATCTAAAGATAATTAAGAATTGATTTCATTGAGGAAAATGCAGAACTTTCTAATTTTCTGCTCTTAATCACACATCAACACAATCACTTCACTGTTGAATAAAAGAGTATGAGGGTAAAAGAGCACATGAGAAGATTGGATGGCAGGAGAAATTGAACATTTAGATGTGCCAGAGTAGGTTAGGTTATACTGCTTAACAAACAGCCCACAAATCTCCGTGTCTTAAAACACAAAAACCTTACTTCCTGGGGAGGGTGCTTCAGGTCTTGGCGCACTTACTTAGGATAACTGACCTGCGTGTGATCTTTCAGCTCTGTGCCTCCATATGGAGCTGTGATTTCACTAACCACTGCAGCTGGGCAGGAGAGAGATAGAGAGTCATGTACCAGCTTATAAATGCATCCACTAAGAAGTAATACTTCTTAGTTTTGTCCACATACCTTTAGCTAAAGGAAGTCACATGACCATTTCTAAATTTGAGGGGATAAGTGTGATCCTAATTCATGCCTGGAAGGAGGTAAACTGAAAATAACAGGGAGCAGTACTAGTGTCTATAATACCAGACTTCAGCACTCTAGCTATCAATACAGTCTTTGGTAGAACTAAATAAAGCTCAATGAAAAGAAAGAAAGAAATTGCAGCAAGTATCAGGTAGCAATTCATGTTCCATTTTGAAGATCAAATTCAAGTGTCACCTATTGGCGATGTTTTCTTGACCCACCTAGGAAGATTTAGTGCCCTATCTTTACAATATATTATTAAAATAACATTTACTGTATTATGTAATCTATTGCTTTCCTCCATATGACTATGTGAGAGAGGAAATGACTTATGAACTGTAGTGCATAAGGCAATACTTGACATATGGAAGCTGATAAAAAACAAGGAACAGGAGGAGATGAGTTGGATGAAGAGAGGGCAAGGTTAGGAAGGAACAAAGGAAGAATGTGCTTAAGACAGTCCTACTTTGCAATGATAACATTCTCACAGATGTGCTACTATGTCTTTGGATTTCCTCCACATAGTAATTGTCAAAGCAGTCCAAAGTAATGCTAGAGTATATGACAGAGGCTGATGATTGGGTACCAATATCCATTCTGCTCTTCTCTCTTCAGTAATAGAAATTTTAATTTTAGAAAGGCTTATGCTAAAGACTTTATTTCCTAGTCTGTCTTTAAGGTAGGTGTGGTGAAATGGTTAAGTTCTTATGAATGAGGGAGGAGAGAAAGGTATATGAGCAATTTCCTGGTCATAGTTTTAAAATGAAACTTCGTGCCCCTCCTCCCCCCACTGTTCCTTTCTTCCTCCTGCTAATATTGCTAGAGGACCCATTTAAACTTCAAGGTGAATTTGCAGGTTAAAGATGGTAAAACAAGAAAGAACCTAGATCCCCAAAATTGCAGCTACAAAACAGGCCACACACTGCTTAAGTCTGGACAATTACTGAGAAAGAAATTAATTTCTATCATACATAGTAGTTATTTGCTCTTAACTTAGCAGTCAACTAATTCTGCATCCTTCCCAATACAGAGTTTAATATGTGTTTAAAACATGCATACACCAATGCACATTTTTTCTTCTAGTGCTAAGGTATCAACATTGCAGTAGAATACAGTCATAGGCAAGTTGAGATATAACTACTGTAATTATAGATAAATGCTTCAGAAAGAACAATAGAACAGAGAAATCATTTTTTGTCTCATCTTAATATCACAAAAACTATAGAAAGATTTAACTAAATCAGAGCCCCTGAGATAAGCAATCTAAAACCTTTGTGGAACATGCTTAAAATCTGAGTTATCTGATTAAAAGCATTCATAATTAATCCTAAATAAAAATTAATAAGATGTCGCGGTTTTGTTTTTGTCAACCTCTCCTGTATGAAATTGAATTGGTGCTATGGGAACATTTCATTCACTGACTTGGCCACACAGACCATTAAGATTCATCATATTGTTGGCAATTTTGCCCTTTTAGTAGCAGCTGTATGATTTCATTGAGGGCATTGCCACATTAATAGTCTCACATGTGTGAAAATTTGCATGAAATAAGCAGTCATCAGCAATTATGATTTGCCAGGAAAAGATTCTTTAAACTCTTCTCAAAGCCAATGACAGATGTATGTTCTCTGATTTTAGGATCTAATTTACTGTAGTGCTGGGCAGCAGTGTAAGGAAAACATATTGCATATCTTGCAAATCAGTTCGCCTAGACATCCGAAAGGCAAGGCTAACTGAGAGAATAAATGCAACAAATAAATCGGATGTTCTTATTCAACAAGTGTGAAAATGCTAAACTTCTGCTCCCAAGGGTGAAAGAAGACCAATATATATATATATAAACATATATAAAAAGAGAGAGAAAGAGCACCTAAATGTTTAGTTCTTTAGAATAGAATAATAATAATAGAATGACCCAGAGGGCAACCTATAAAACTTAAATCTAAAGTCTACCTGCCTTGTAACATCACCTACAGAATATTCCATATTTATCATAGCCAACATGTCCAAGCTGTATTCATTTTCAGATAAACATGAGCTCAGGGAAAGAAATGGTTTTGAAAGGCTAAGACCTAAATCTGTTATTTTTCTTCAGCGGGATTGAGAATGCCTTTGGGTACTGCTGGTAGTGTTTGTTTGCTTTCATGGTTAAGAAAGTCCAAGTAATCCTTTCTGATTATATGTCAGGAGTGAAAGTACCATAATCAGATAGTACAGTTAAGAAGTTTTTTTTTTCTACAGGAGGAGAGGGTTAAAAAAATATATTCACAAGTTTTTGAGCAGAACATTAGTAAGCTAGTTAGTACAACATGGTGTTGGTGTTGATTCTGCATAAGTTTTGCACTGGCAAAATCTTAATTTTCCAATTCTCCCATTATATTATCTGCAAAGTGAAGGTAATACAAAGAGTTATGAATATTCCCCTAATACCACTTTTTAAGTTTTTTTTTAATGTAAAGATTTTTGAAAAAATGAAAAAAAGAAATAACTTTCTGGTGTCTGTTGTAACTTATTGCCATGGATTTTACTTGGAAGTAATCTGCATAACAAATTTCAATTAGGGGATATTTTAAACAAACCCTGTTCAATGACCAACACATTTTGACCCCAGTGTTTCACTATCATGTGTAACTGAAAGCCGCTTTGGTAAAATTTATTCTGACACAACAGCCAGTATTTACCTTAGCACTGGGAAAAAGAGGTTAAAATTTGTAAGTAAAGAAGATAGCTTCTTTCTTTTATCTATTTATGCTAAACCAATGAATGAGCACATCATAGTGCTAAAGAAGGACAGAACAAGATTCTATCTAGCAGGTTCTCAGTCTGGTCTATATAGACAAAGCCACTGAATTTAGTCCTATGCAGCTCTGGTAGAGGTTGCAATGATCCACAGATATTCAGTGTGCTAGTGAAAATAACGGCCCTCCAAAGATTTCCACATCTTATCCTTGGAATCTGTGAATATGTTACCTTACATGGCAACGGGGACTTTGTGAATGCAGAGAAGGATTTTGAGATGGGGAGATTATCCTGGATTACCTGAGTGGGACCAATGCAATCACAGGCTCCTTATAAAAGTGAGGTAAGAGAATCAAAATCAGAAAGAGGAGATATGATAATGACAGTCAGAAAAGAGACTATAAATTAAGGTGTGTAGGTTGCATCTAGAAACTGGAAAAGTCAAAGATTGTCCCCTACAACCTCCAAAAGGAACACAGCTGCAAGGACACCTTGATTTTAGCCTATAAGATCCATTTAAGACTTCTAATATCTAAAATGTAAAATAAATGTGTGTTATTTCCCCTATTGAGTGTGTGGTAGTTTGTTATAGCAGCAATAGGAAACTAATATAGTCTATAAGAAAAAAGAAGGATGATCTCATTTGCTTTTTTCTTAAGAAGGAAACATGTTTTTATCAGGACCAAAAGTCATATAAAACTTTCATGGTTTGTAGACAAGGCCTGGCTCTTTCCTACTGCCCTCGTATAGGCTCTTAGTCCTGTATAGCTGACTTACAGGAGTCCCAGAGTGTGCCCGATGCATGCCCAGCTTTCTCCAAACAAGCCTCTACTGTTGCATTCAGAGATGCAAGCCTGATCCTACTACTCCTGTCTTTACAATCTTTTGATATCATCCCCAGAGCACTCAGGATGGAATGCACATAGCTGAATACATAAGATTCCTCCTGAAAATCCTCTCTGGCTTTGTCTCCACTCTTCCTCTCCAGCTGTCAACAGACATTTGCGCACACACACAAACCTCTCTCGCTCTTGCTTGTGTGTGCGTGCATGCGTGTGTGTGTGTGTGTGTGTGTAAATTCTGATATAGAATATAGAAATAATTACTTAAACTTATCTCCCTTTTTGGATTTATATTGTTTTGTAGCTTACTTCTAATTCTTCAAAATTAAGGTGTCATTTTCTCAGTGAAACATTGATGCCTCATTATGACCATTGTAATGTAAATCCCCATTTTTCTCTTTCCACAGAACCCCTTACTTACATCATTATTATAAGGCATATCAATCCTGGCTGCAACAATGCATAAAGTGATTCTGGCTAGACAATTCTTTGAGAGCCATGATTGCGTCTTTCTCAATTATTAATTTTGTATTGGGCATCTCCCACAGTGTTAATAATCTATATGATCAACAAATATTGTACAAATGAATGTATGCAGTTGTAATCATGGAGAAGGTGCTATTCTTTGAGGGTAGTAATTATTTCTTGAGAGTTTTGGTTGCTGTTTTTTTGTTTTGCTTTGTTTTGTTTTTGTTTTTGTTTTTCAGTACCAATGATCTTAATCCCTTCTTTAAACCTTGTGAGGGCCTCTGGCTGGGTCATTCTGTGGAGCATGAGACTCTTAATCTCAGGATTGTGAGTTTGAGCCACATTGGGTGTAAATATTTCTTAAAAATTAACAAAAAAGTTTAAAATTAAAAAAAAAAACCGCCTTGTGATAAAAAGCCTACTTTCTAAGACAATTTGTGAGGGAAAATTTTAGCTCTTGGCTATCTTCCAGATATTTTGTGTCTATAAATCAACCACAATGCCTTAACATGGAATTCTTCAGTCATCAGTATTATGTTTTATTTATTTAGTTAACTAGTTAGTTAGTTAATGTTATTTATTTTTGAGAGAGAGAGACAGAGCATGAGTGGGGGAGGAGCAGAAAGAGAGAGGGAGACAGAGAATCCGAAGCAGGCTCCAGGCTCTGAGCTGTCAGCACAGAACCCAATGCGGGGCTTGAACCATGAACCATGAGATCATGACCTGAGCCGAAGTTGGTCACTTAACCAACTGAGCCACCCAGGTGCCCCTCATTTATTTATTTATAAAAAAGCAGTATAAATTCTTAGGAAGAGCCCACCAATAAATGTAAATGATCAAATGCATCACTGCAAATGTAAATGACTAGAAAACACGAAGCAAAGACATATGGTCAGAACAGACTATGCTAATCTAGGAAATAATTTTGAAAAAGATTCATTGTTAGGGAATCATTTAAAAATACCTTAGGGCTAGTTTTATCCAAAAACAGAGGATAAGGATTTGGGGGATTGTATAAAGAAACATTCTTGAGTTGTAAGAGTCCTAGAAATGTATTAGCCACATTTATACAGAAAATATAACTTAGTTGGGAGAAAACAAGATGTGTGAAGGTGCAGTGAAAGATTGGATCTGGCTAGACTGAAGAATCTGAGTGGAAAACCTGAGATACATGGATCAACTTCTTGCCTATTATTATATACTAAAAATTTAACTGTACCTTGTGACATTATTTAATCTTGGATACAAATAAAATTATTATTTCATTCAGTAATTAAAAATCAATTTGCCTTTCTTAAAAGACAAAACAAAAAACAAACAAGCAAACAAACAAAAAAACAGCTCAGTAATGCTATGAAGTACCTCCATAGGATATCACTCTCACATTCTTTATGCTAAAACCAAAGATCCTCTTTCTTCACCCAAATAGACTATGTAAAGTGGTATAATCAAAATCTCAGTTTTACTCTTTATGGGTAATTACAGCTTTTCTATTTGGAGGCAAGTAGATAATGTTACCTTTATCCAAATGTGTATTCATTCCATTTCAAACTTGTAGGGAAAAAAAGACTGGGAAAATTCCCTTAATGTCTATAGTGGGATCACTCCTATCAACCTGCAAACATGGTGAAATGTCTCCCATCTGAATAAAAACCCACCCTCAGTCAATATCCTCTTCCAGGCTTCCCACCAAGCATATCTGTTCTATAAAAAGCAAAAGTTGTCAAAAAAAAGTTTAGTCTAATTAACTCTATTTTCTTTTTCTCATTCTCCCATTGAGTCACTTCATTCCAATGACTCCACTGAAGGTTGAATGACGAAGTTGCCAAGAACTTTTGTCTTGCTGAAGCCAGTGTTCATCCATTGATCCCCATCAACAAAAATGACCACACCTTCCTTTTAGTAATACTTTTCTTGGCTTCCAGAGCATCAGACACTCCTGGTTTTTCTCCAACTGCACTAGCAGATCTTTCTGAGTCTCATTTGCTAAATCTTTTTCGTCTTCTCAACCTCAAAATCTTGAAATACCTTGGGATAGCTCACATTCTTAGAATAATATACTAGAACTCTGTCTTTGATTTTTTTTTTTTTTTTGTATCATTTCCTTACATGCACTCACATTTTATATGGTCTTACCTGGTCCTGTGGCTTTAAGTCCTATCTAAACCCATTTTGACTTTCTCCAGAATTCTATACGTAAAACCACTGCCTGCATCTCTACTAGAATTATAATAATAATAAATTCTTACAATGTACTAGAAATAATTTTTATATTTTTTATATGGATTAATTTAATCATCACAACAACCTTAGGAAGCAGGACCTATTATTTAATTATATTTAGTAGATCCAAATAAGACACAAAAATGTTAGGCCATGTCCAGTTAATAAGCAGCAGGGCAGTTAAACTCTAAAATTCCAATCTTAAACACTACTTATAGGAGTCTCAAGTTTAACATGTTCAAAACTGAAGTGTTGAACTTTTTATTTTTTTCCTCTCTAGTCTTTTCCATTTCTTTTAAAAAATTCCTGGTTAACTATCCTTGACTCACCTCTTTCTCTCTCAATCAATATTCAACCCATCAGTCAAGGCTAGTCCACTTGATTTTTGAAACATTCCAAATTTGACTTGAAACCACCTCCTCTGCTACCACCCTATTTTGAGCCACCAAATATCTCTTTCTTGGACAATGTTTTGCCCTCACACCTAATTTATCTCTATATTCCATATTTCACCCTCCCTTTTGTATTCTGCCCACTGTCAGAATACCCTTTAAAATATCATAAAATGATGGGGTGCCTGGATGGTTCAGTTGGTTGGGTGTCCAACTTCAGCTCAGGTCATGATCTCGTGGCTTGTGGGTTCGAGCCCTGCGTTGGGCTCTGTGCTGACAGCTCAGAGTCTGGAGCCTGCTTTGGATTCTGTGTCTCCCTCTCTCTCTACCCTCCTCCATTTATGCTCTCTCTCTGTCTCAAAAATAAATAACCATTAAAAAAATGAAAAAAAATCATAAAATGACATCAATCAGATTATGTCACTTCTCAAAAAACTCCAATAGCTCGTTATTCAATTTCATAGCCTACAAGGTACTACTTAACCTACAAGTTGCTTATCTTACTAACTCCCTTTTTGTTCCAGCCTTCTTGATGTTTCTTAAACATGTTTTTTATGATTAACATTTACTGTCTTTTCACTTGATTCCTTCACTGGAAAACTACTTCAGATATCAATATGATTAGCCCATGGATAAGGGGAAAGTTTCTTGGACTTATATTCCCTAGGAAAATAGAGTTGGTGAAAGTTTATTCGTTCATTATATATATATATATATATATATATATAGTGTGTGTGTGTGTGTGTGTGTGTGTGTGTGTGTGTGTGGGTGTGGGTGGGTGTCTGTGTCTGTGTGTGTGTAAAGCCAGGAATTGTAAGAGTCATGAAAGTCTAAAAAGATAAACATATGCCAGCTCTCAAGGACAATACCTTGTATGAACAACATTTATTCACAACTCACCTTTGCATAATACAGTTCCTCAACCATAGGCAATGACTTTTTTCTGAATAAATAATAGAGACATTGATTTTTTACTTTTTGGTCAACTTAGGGAAAACTATTAGAACAGGATCTGATAAAATGCAAAGGAATCCAACTGGCACCCATGAAATGTAAAGGATGTCAGTGCATGCCTATACTGTTGGGCAGAACTATAGCTAACACTCAAGACTACAAGTACAAAAGGTACAGGTGCCATATTCAAGAGAATATGACAGGAGAAACATTGCAAAGCACTGGCAAGTAGATTAGTAATGTCTGTATTACAGTCATTGTTTTATCCAATGACTTCATTTCATCTGCCAATATACACATATAAATGTTTGAGGCTGCAATTTTAATGTTTTAGGAAAATTTTTGATTTTGTGATTTTTTTGTAGAAAAAAGAAGATAGTGAGTGATAATGAATAACTACATAATAGAATCTTTTGATTACAACAAATGCTATAGTAATTCAAATAATAACTTACAGTCTTCCACATTTAGCCTATGCATTTATTAAGCAGGATCATTCTTGCAGGAGTAGAGAATAAATCCAGGATTTGAATCCCCCAGAATCTTTTCAAAGTCCTTGAGTTCAGCACTCTTCAGTCATCTCAATCATTTATATCCATATCTATAATCTGTCATCTTTATCTGTATCTATGTCTATAAGGTTGGGTGAAGGAAATAGCACATGGGAAATGTGGTAAAATATGAGATCAGGTATAGCAAAGAATGGTTCAAAATAAGTAGCAAAAAAAGAGAAATTTTTATTTGCAAAAGATACTTAGACATCTAAAACATTGGTCTCCTGGGCACACTTAGACACTCTCAGACCTCCCCAGGGATACAACACACAGTTAAAACAATACTGATAGGATTAACATGTGGTCTTTAAGGTGAATAGCAGCAACAGAGGCAGCAGTCACTGTAAGCATTTATTGTTGCTCCTATGCATTACATATTGTGTTAGGCTCTAAGGAGATACAGATAAATATGAAATATGGTCAATGATATCCCAATGTGGACATACATTGCACAATTGTTCAGGATCTTGTAACAATGGAGATCCATCATTTATAGTGTTATGGTAAGTATGTATAGATTAGGTGATGCTATAGAAAAGTATATAAAGCTTTTTCTTTTACAAAGAGAGCTGGACTCAACTAAAGAACAGTAAGTTGCTTTCCTCATTTGGAAAACACATATAATTAGTGACAATAATAATAAATGTTGGTTTCTACTATGTATTAGGTACTATAATATACTTCTATTAAATCAGTGTGGCAGCTGACTAAGATGGATGTGTGACCTTAGCTGAGACAAGAGGATCTGCTTAGCATAACCTACAGAATCATGACATGTTGGAGAGGTTTGCTGTACAATAAAAGCTTGGCTGAAACACAAAGTAGAGCTCAGAAGACATTTAAGAATATTCCATATTCAGATGATGGAGTCAAGAGTGTCACTGAGATATTAGAGGGAAAAGAAAGTGAAGATACAAGAACAAACACTCGAGATTGACCCATACCTAAAAAAGTAGAAAGAAGGAAAGGTGGCAAAATAGGAAAAGGAGTCAGCAGCATCTTTCAAATTCATTCTGGCTTTCTTCAGCATGTTCTATGGGAAGTTCCAAACCCATTTCGTCTTCTGGTAAATCTACCACAATATTTACCTGAGGAATCACCCTTCCCTTAGTATAATTTCATTTGACCTAGGTTCCCAATATTTCAGGCATGGCTAGCCAGTTGAAGACCACATTCCTGTGGACACTGGTTGATTAAGGAATGATCGACAGGCCCACTCATGGCCAGTGGGTCATACACAAAAAGGAACTCTGTTTCTCTTTTCTATTGTACTTGAATCTGACAATGAGTAACTGATCTCTTGTTTGTGGAACTTGAAAATGAAAATAACATGGGGATGAGTATAGCGAAGAAAGAAAGGAAGACCAGCACGGGGCGATATTATTTAAGCCTCTGTCACAGGTCATGACTGAAGCCAGTATTTCCTTTGAACTTTTTAGTCTGCTGAGGGAATAAGTCCTCTTTTTCTTAGGCTCTTTGGGGTTTTGCTGTCCTTTGCTACCAAAAGAATCCTCATATTTTATGAATTTTTTAAAAGTATTTGTTTTACTTTTCCTCTACATTTTATACAAATAAGGAAAAAAAAAACATAATTAAAGGTCAATTGGACCATATGTTTTCTCTATCTCTGATAAACACAGAAATAAATTTTAATCAGTTTTTTTTAATATTTTCTACAATCATTATCAATGGTGACAGTAATAACTAACAACCACTCCCATGCATTAGGCATTCCGACATGCACTTTATGTATATAGACATATAAAAATTTCATGTAATCTTTAAAACCAGCCTGGAAGTTAGCTGTTATTATATTAATTTTGAAGATAAGGAAAATGAAATACAGACAGCTAAGCCAAATTGTCTATTAATAAATCAAATCAAAAACTATATTTCTGTATATAGTACAACTAATCAAGAGAAAAAAATGTCAGGATTTAGTAAATCATATTTTAAACAGAGGTCATCCTTATTATTCAATTATTAAAATATGGAAAACATATTTGAGTATCTTGGTAGCATTTCAAATGTGTTAAAGGCTTTTGAATTATCAGGACTAAGAAATGAAATATATGATATATTCAAAATCAGCCCGATTAAACAAGGTTATGGCTTCTCATGTGTGAAGTATGGACATTATTAGTGATCTTTAAGATGATGTAAAGTATGAATGAGATTCACACACTCTAGTTAACAAAACATGTTATTTTTCTGAATCAGATAATCATCTAAAAGTAAGCTGTTTCATTTTATTCCTGTTAAAATTGGGTAAGATGCCTGGATAACTGGAAAACCTAAAATGGTGATTACCCATTTCTGACCATAAAATTGCTAGATCTTTATTAACTAGCTGTGGTTTACCACAGAACATTCATCCAACATATCTTTCTGGAGTATATTTATACGGTAAGCATTTTTTGACTGATAGACCATTTAGAAATAGATTGGAGTATTCAATACTTAGTAGAATTTCTACAGAATATTATAAATATTATATTAAATCAGCTATAAAATAAATACATGTATGGTTACAGACTCAATTACTAAGACAATGATTAATTTGTTTTAACCCTTGGATAATTAAATCATGACATAATTACCATTATATAACAGCCAAGGAAATTTCTTATGAATTCCTTTTCCCTAAACCAATATTCTCCTTACCTCACACAAAATAATTTAAAAACCTGAACCTAAGTCATCATTTTAGTTAACTATTATCTTCACAAAACATATTTTGGAAACTTGAAAAGCGATCATAAACAATAGGGGAAGATTGTTTACTAAAACAATACAACACTGTTTAATAAAATTATCAATAACATCCAGGTGACCCAAGGTCAGTAAAATGTGAATCACTCTAAATCTTTTCCCCAGATGCATCTTACACATTCTTAGAATACAAAGATTGTGTTTTGTTTTATTTTATTTTTTGTTCCGTATTTCAGTAATAATGGATCATTTTCTGGCTTTAAGGTTACCATTATTTGTTAAACAATTTCTTTTGGGCATCAATATTTCACAGACTTTTTCGACTTGAAAGTGGGTATTCTGTCATCACAATAAAGTACCTACCAGGCACCCTCTCTGGGTGCATGTGCTCATATGAGGCTGGTTTGGTTGGAATAAACAAGCAGAGACCTGTGCCCCTGACAAACCTTGCAATCGAAGTCATTAGCTTACCACTGTTAGGCTCAAGTTAATGCCTTCAGGAAACAAACTTCCATATTTGCAAAATGCAGGGTTCAATATTACTTTACCGAATCTTCACTTTGTCCAATCTATTGGCATTGCTATATATATGCGTCTTAAAAGAAACCTAGTCACATACTTGTTATCCATAGTGGGAATATTCTTTTGGCCATGAAGAGACAACCCAAAGTGATTTATACTCAAAGGACTGCCCTATAAAAACACTAACAATTTTCAAGACTTTTCTCCTATATATACATATTATTTGCAAGGGTTTGTACCCCCAAAGAATTCGAGTTTCCACTCCACAACCCCATGTTAAGAGATGATTTAAAAATGAAATGTATTAGAGGAATGTAGATCCTTAAACTCTTAGATCTAACAGAATAGTTTTCACAAAATGAATCCTTTAAACAGTGGCTACAAGCTGGATGAAGTTCCCGTTTAAGGCAACCAGGAATATTCAAAAAGGGATAGAAAATAAGTGAGGCAAAATAATACTCTTGTTGCTTTCCAGCTGGCAAGAATTGAAGGGAATAAAGCCATAATATTCTAATGATAGAGAAAGAACAGAAAGAAGCCAAATCATTCAGGAAGAATTGCCATATGGCTACAGCTGAGAACAAATGTGGGTGTGACTTACACATTAGGCAGTTATGCAGGAGCGGTGCCATCAATAATTGCGGTCCCTACAACTGAGATCTGTAGGTTCCATTCCAAATTCTTCCTCTTTTGAGTTTATCCTTTCAAGAAGTATTTATTATTTTCTTGGAACAGAGTTAATGAGAGTCAAACGAAGTTATTTATATATAAACAATTAAAGTTGGCAACACATACTTTCAGATTGTAATGTGCAGCCAAGTGCACTACATTTTTAACAGCTGTATTTTACCATTTTTTAATCAATCTGTACTCCTAAAATAACAAGTATTCTAGAAGTGCGAAAACTGATTCATTTTGACAAAGTACCCAAACTTAAGCAAATTGAAATACTACCAGTAGCTCTGTAATTAATTAAATTAATTCAGCTTTTAAAATAAATTAACTTTGAAAATAAATCTTTATTAAATCACCTGGGATTTGAAATCCAAATATTGGGTATTGATAAATAAAGATACTTTTATTATAGCTTACCTGATGAAGTTTCTTTTTTTATATATAGCTATATATGTATACATCTAAAGCTGTTTTTCCTTTAAAGTGAAAGAATATTACTACGAGAAAATAAGCTTCTAATTTAATAAAGTTCATAAGCTTCTTATTTTTCTTTTTAAGGTATTTTTTCAACTTTTTTTTTTAATCTGTTTTTTTTGGGGGGGAAAGGGAGGGAACTTGCACTCATGACCTAGAGATCAAGAATCACATGCCCTACTGACTGAAGCAGCCAGGCACTTTTCTTTTTAAAATAATTGTTGAACTTTTCTCTGTAAAATATTTATTTTTATTTGTTAATGAATGGTGCGGTAAGATATATATACATAGATATATACATATATGAATATTTGTATATGTATATTTACATATTTTATTTATATACATATAAAGTGAGACATAATTCTTGTTGCTTATGAGGGTGATTAAACTTTTTAAATTAAAGATCATGAAGGAAATGTTAGTTTTGGTTTCCTGGGTAAGCTCCCAAACAAAATAAACACTTTCTTCTATGGTTTATTTGTGAAGGCTGGGTGAGGTTAGATAGACAATGCCTTGAGATTCCTGCCATCTCTACTGGTCAGAATACTTTTGCCACATTTTTCCTAAAATAAATGTTGCCCAAGAAGGAAGACTACACATTTTGTAATTCAATAGACCAAAATTCAATGAATGCATAATAATAATGATTATGACAATGGTTGTAGCAGTGGCTAACGTTTATTGAATACTTATTATGTGCCAGGTACTTTTTAAAATGTATTTCATGAAAAAAAATGCATTTAAACCTCGCACAGGTGCTATGACATGGGTACCATTGTTGTGATGATCATATATATGAGGAAACTGAAACAAAGAAAAATTAAGTAACTTTGTCCAGGTAATATGGCTAGTAAGTTTCAATATGTCTAGTAGGCTTCAAAACCTGGAATCTGGTGTCCCTGCTCTTAAGAACTGATAACACTGCCTTCTCCATAGAACTATAATAAATTTGCTAATTAACAAGGCTAGGATAGATATTCTTCCCAATCGGAACATAGCTTGATTTTATAGTAGAATAAACATGTTTAGCGTTTAGCGTTATGCATTCAGTCTTAAGATAACTTTTGGTTCAATTCAATATGATTATGACTCAGTTTTAGGAAATAAAAAGACAGATAAAAGGAGCAAATTTGCAGCTCTGAGTACCAGTTTCTAATTTTCGGAAAAAGATCTAGTAGAAAAGAAAACAAAGAAGAAGAAAGCAAGTAGATAAGAATGTTCACATTCCCGTGAAGTACACAGGCTTGGGTTTTTTTAAACTTTCCTGTATTTGGGGGAAACAATGTAAACCAAGAAAAACAAAGCCAAGACTAGTGGGCAAAGAATGTTTTCCTTATGCAGGCTGCACACAGAAGCAAATTTTCACCCCCAAAAATGTGAGTCTTTGGAAGACCCTCCAAGAAGCCATTGAACTTCTGCCAATAAATATCCCTCAACACTCTGGAATAAACAAGAGCATCTGGCACTACTCTGTGTGAGCTGTCACCTTTACTCTGCCTGTTCATAGACTTTCTGGAAAAGAAGGTGATGCTTCCATCTGGTCACAGGAGCAAAGAAAGCAGAAAGCACTGAAGCGCTTCCACTGAGAATCTGAGACTAAATCCTACAAGATTCTGTAATCCGACGGGGGAAAAGAGAGCATTGGATTCTTCTCATAAGGAATAGTCCCCAGTCTAACCCCTAGAAATAAAGTACTTGAGTGGCTACAGAGGGTTATAACAATTTTCTCACTTTCATATAGGATCGGATTATGCAAATTCGTAAATTTTTAAATTTGTGATTTTCTTCTTAGTAGTAATATAAAGACTTTTGAAGTGTTCTGAGGACTGCTAGGTAACCAGTTGTATTGGCTTCTTTCGGACCACTGAAGCTTTAGGATTTTTCTTTTAAAAATTCATTAAAATAAGTTAAAACTAAATAAAATGGATAAATAGATGATGGATACATGAATAAATAAAAAAGAAGGAAAAGGAAGGTTGGCAGAGAATAAAGTAATTTTAACCTTAAAATTAAACTCTACTTTGGCAGTGGGAAGGATATTTAAGAGTAATATTTAAGATTTGAGATCGCTAGCTGTTATTTCTGGGAATGGCATATTGAAAGGGTTTACTTCGTGTGAGGGAATATAATTCCCATCTGGAGTTATGTGTTTGCTGACTCAAAAACCTAACCATGTTTCCTAGAACAATAGCCATATGTTAGGGCTGCTTTTTTTTTCCTTCCATTTCTACCCACTTCCTTTAGACCAAGCATTCTTAAATTTTGGCCTTTGGGCTTTCTGAAATTCTATGCAAAATTTGCATGAGGGTGTGTACACAGTGTGTGTGTGTGTGTGTGTGTGTGTGTTCATTTTTCCTCAGGAAGGGTCCAAAACTTTATAAGACACCAAAGATTTTAAAAAAATATTACTTTAGATTCTTTCCAATCACTTGGTTCCTTGACCTGAAATAGAAAATTTCTTTCTTTGCACCACACCTAGAAATACCCTGTACGTGCTTTACTAAAGGCTTAATGAAGAAAAAAGATGTTTATATTAAAGACGGCAATGTTACAGTTATAGACTTAACAAACTCAAGTGTATTTGCTTAAGCTAATTTCAAAGAGCTGTTTCGTGTGTGTGTGTGTGTGTGTGTGTGTGTGTGTGCGCGCGCGCGTGCATATGAAGGTACTAGATTTCAGCTGAATTTTTACGATAATAAATTCAACTTTATAAAGGTAATAGGCCTAAGGGAAAACAAGTTGAGATGCCCTGGTAAAACTTTCATGTCATTGTCTCAACATGTCAGTTATATTATCTTCAGCAAAGTATGGAAGTGGGAAAAATAGAAGTAGAGAACTATTCTCTTTCTACTTAATTTTCAAGAGTCATTCCTGTTAGTGCTTTCAAAATCTCAGTGTCAAAAAATTAAGAAAATAATATACCTGACTAGGAGCCAGGGAATCCATTTTATTTTTGCACAAGCGCTGTCACTAACCGGACATATAATCAATCTAGGACATATCACTTAGGTTTTCCTAGTTCTCATCTAACATGGAAAAGTGTGAGTGATTTTTGAAAGTTTTTCTAGTTATCTCATTTTATGACTTAATAATAACAATCATGGTCCCTTAATCATTGTATTTTATAATTTTCAAAAGTCCCTATATTCATTAGCGCATTTGATATTTCTGACCACTTTTTAAAAACAAGGCGGAGAGTTAAAATATTTTTAATGAATAAGTGTGATGCTTAAAGGAGTGAAAAGCAGGACAAAAACCTGAGACTTGAACTTTCTTGCTTCGGGACCTATTCCTTTACATTCTTTTGACTCTCCTTTGACTTTCTAACCCTTTGATTTAAACTATATTATAATAAATAGTAGTTACATACATCCTGCTTGCTTGCATTTATATATGTAAGTCGAGAGTTTATTTGCTCTAATGAAAAGGAATAATTTCCTTCTTAAATATCAAATATTTCTTTGGAGTCATTCTTCTTGTTCATGAAATATGTTCTTTGGAATTCACTAAGTGGAAGTCTAGTGTTCATATATTTTGCTTTTGTTTGTCTGAAATTTGTTCATTTCGCCTTTGCTCTTTCTGAAATCTCAATTGTGTATCCAAATACATTTAAAAAATATGTTTTAATAGCTCATATCAAAAACATAGAAACTTTCTACTATTCCAGAAAACTTACTCATGTGTTGTTTGAGTCCTCCAAGGGTAAACTCTATTCTGCTTTTTAAAACTGTAATTGTGATTACTTTTGAAATTTATATATATAGTAGGTACACTTTGTCCTTGATTCCTTTCACTAAACATTATGTCTATGGAATTAATCTATGCATTTCAGTGTAATTGTAATTATCCCCATTCATTGCTATGTAGTAATTTGTTGCATAAATATAAACAATTTTTAGCTTCTGTTGTTGAGGTAATGTAGGTGGTTTCTAGTTTTGGATAATTATAAGTAAATCTACTATGAACATTCATGTACACTTTTTTGTACACTTATTTATATTGGATATATGTTCAGGAGTTGAATTGCTGGGTTATAGTTTACATGTAAGGAATATTTTGGTTGATTCTACCAAAGCATTTCTAAAATATTTCTACCAATTTAAAATTCCACAGGAAATGTAAGCCTTTCAATTGATCTATAGCCTCACCAAAACTTTGAATACTCAGCCTTATTAATTTTAGCTATTCTAGTGGATGAGCAACAGTATTTCATTGTGGATTTAATTTGTTTTTCTCTGATGACTATTTTTCATATGTGTATTGTCTTTTATATTATCTTTTTGAAGTGCCTATCCAATCTTTGTCCATTTAAAAATTGGATTATTGGGGTGCCTGGGTGGCTCAGTCAGTTAAGCCTCTGATTCTTGATTTCAGCTCAGGTCATGATGTCACAGTGGTGAGATCAAGCCTCACACTGGGCATGGAGACTGCTTGCGATTCTGTCTCTTCCTCTCCCTCTGCCAATCTCCCACTCGTGCCTGTCAATCTCATACAAAAAATTGGATTGTTGATATTTTCATTGATTTATAGTAATTCTTTATATACTATGGACATAAGTCCTTTACCATCTGTAAGTATTGCAAATAGTTCTACTTAATATTTGATCTATTACCTTTGTTAAAATATCTTTGGATCATCCTGACATTTATCTTTCAATTTCCTCTTTCTTTCTTTAGTAATTTCCAATAGTTTGTTTAAATTATCAATTGAGAATTCTTGTTATAGTTATATATTTTGTAATTCTAGAGGTTTTTTTCTTCTTTCTTTTTCTTTTTCAAATGTATCTTATGTCTTGGTTTGCTCAGGTTGCCATAACAAAATATCATAGACTAGGTGGCTTAAACAATAGAAATCTATTCCTTTACAGTTCTACAGGCTGGAGAGTCCAAGATGAGCTTCCAGAAGAGTTAATTTTCTGGTAAGAACTCTCTTCCTGGCTGGCAGACGGCCACCTTATTTGTGTCCTCCCATGGCCTTCCCTCTGTGCATTTGATGGAGAACCCTATCTCCAAATACCATTACCATGAGAGTTAGGACTTCAACATATTTCAATTGGGAGGGACACAATTCAATCTGTAGCATCTTGTTAATTTTAAGTTTCTTGTTGTGTGTTCGTTTTTGTCAGTTTGTTTTATTTTCTTAAATAATCCATAGATGTTTGTTTTTTTTATACATCTGATCATTGCAGTATCTCAAGACCTTTGAATATAAATCTGTCTGTTTCCTACTGACTTTCTATTATAGAGTTGTTTTCTTGTGTGTTTGATGATCTTTGGTTATAAGTTTATATTTCAATAATTTTATGGGAACACTGGGAGCCTAATTTGAGAATATTTTCCTCTAGTAAGGATCCATGCTTGTTTTCACCATTGAAGAGCTTCCCTTATCTAAGACCATGTCAGCTCACTTTCATTTTTCTAGCTTAATAGAGGAGTGTTAAGGTCAGTACTACAACCTGCAGCTGATATTCGTATGTATCTCCATGAAACTGTGCATTTGAAGTGTGCTTACATTTGTTGTTGCTAATGGAGTAAAAGATTCCAAAATCTCCTTTCTTTTACTTTCTTTGAGCCTAGCAATGCCATAAAGGATCTAGTTTATCTAAAATTAGGTTAATATTTAGTAGAGATGCTTTGGAATATATGTCATCCCATATTATTAGAATGTAAAATTTAGGACTCCCTATATCTTGCAAATTCTAGATGCTGCTCATACTATCTCATAAACCTAAACCCCATGGTTGAAATCAAACCTGAGCAGCTGATAATATTCTATCTGATTCAACTTAGTTCCCCGGGAATCCAAAAATATATATCTGAAACACAACAAATGCATTTGTCCTACTAGCTTTACTTTGAAGGAATGTCTTGAAGACAAAGGTCAAGACTTGTACTAAAAGAAAAAAGGTTACATCTTCGTAATATTGAAGTTGATCAAAGAAGAGCATTCATACCCAATAGCTATGAGTAAGCAGAGGCAAATGTGCTAATTAAAATCTCTATCTGTTCATTATATATATATTTTTAAAATTGCATAGTTATCCAATCTATGTACAGACATTTTAGAGAAAGTCACAAAAAAAATCTTTGAGAAACATAGCTTCTTATCTATGGCATATGGCAAACTTTCACACTGTTGGTCATATGGAGATCATCAGTTTTCATGTCAGATTTAGATTCAGGAATGGTTTTAACTTATACAGAATGAAGTACATAGTCTTACAGGGTTGCAAGGATTAAAATCAAATTATTATCTTTCAAAAAACTAAGGCAACAATTTGCTAAGTAGTTATGTAATAACTGGAAGTGGTTAAGTATGTTGAAAAATACTATCTCATATAGTAGTAGGAGGAGGCTTGACCCTATGGTAATTGGCTGAGATTATGGCTACTGTTATGTGGTAGGTTCTTTTTTTAAGGCATGTTTGGTATTTACAATATAATTAATGTTGAATTGTTGCTTCATATTAATTTCTGTATTAAAATTGAAAAGACAATTTAAAGTATAAAGCAAAAATCACACATATTTTTAAGAAAGTATCTTAACTGAAAATTACAGAATGGGTTTTCCTCTAAAACTTAGAGAAAATCAATATGTTGACTTGGAGAACTTGACTGAAACCAGTCATTTAAGAAAAAAAACAAAATGTGTTAGAATTAAATCTTGTTCAAACTTCCATCTTAAAAATTTTATCTTCTCACTTTGAAATAATTTCTAATTTACAGAAAATTTGTAAGAGTGTTACTGAGAAAGGCTATATACTTTTTATATAGAGTCCCAAGTTTTGAATTTTTGCCTCATTTGCTTTTCATCTTTTCTGTATGCATATATATTTTTCTAACCATTTCTAACCATTTGAGAGTTTTTCTATACATCAGAACTCTTAACCCCTTAATACTTCAGCATATATTTCCCAAGAAAAGTGTATTCCCTTACATAAGCACAGTACAGTTACCAAATTTGGAAAGTTTTACAGTGATGTAAAACCTTAAATTATCATTATATTCAATTGTCTGTTGACTCACATACACCTATAGTGTACAGAGATTCAGGATTTCTGTTGCTTATCTCTTTAGTTTCCTTTAATATGGAACAGATTATCAGTCTGTCTCTTTTAGGCTTGACATTTTTGAACAATACAGGTTATTTTGTAGACTATTTCTCAATTTAGGACTGTAGGATTTTTCCTCATGTTTAGATTCAGATTATGCATCCTGAATTATAGTACTTTATAAGTGATAGTGTATTCTTTCCAGGACACCATTCCAAAAAGCAATTAGTATATGTGCCTCATTGGTGATGTTATTGTTTTGTCTTTTTATTTTATTAAGGTATAATTTGCATATAATAACGTTAACGCCTGTGTACATATATTAGGATACATGTACATGTATGATGTGTAATCACATCAGAATCAAGATATAGAACATTTCCATCACCTCAAAAAGTTTCTTTGTGCCTCTTTCTTGCCAGCTTCTCTCCCTTCTCAGGGCCTAACTAGCAACTACTGATTGGCTTTTTATGTCTATAATTAGTATTGGCTATTTGAGGATTGCTAAAAAAATAGAATCATACAGTATATCATGTTTTGTGTCTGGCTTCCTTTACATAACCCGATGGTTTGAGATTCATCCATGATGTTTTATTATCAGTAACACATTGATTTTTAATGCTGAGTAGTATTATACTGTATGAAATAATTTGTTTATCCTTTCAACTATTGATGGATATGTGGCTTGTTTCTATTTCAGGATTTATAAATAAAGCTTGTAGCTTCTATAATCAGCATGTATAAGCCTTTGTATTGGCTTTTATTTTGAATGTCTACCTAGCAGTAGAATGACTGAATCATATGGTTGCTGTATTTTAAATTTTTAAGATATTACCAAGCTGTTTTCCAAAGTGCTCATAAAATCTTATATTCCCATAAATGGATGAAAGTGGCACTCACAACTTATCCTTGTCAATCCTTTGTATTATTAGTATATGTATATTTTTAAAATTTTGTCCATGTTAATTGATGTGTGTTGGTATTTTAATTTGGTTTCAACTTACATTTCCTTGCTGACTAATGATGTTGAGCATCTTTTCATGTGTTTATTGGCCATGCATATATCTAATTCTATGAAGTGTCTGATCAAATACTTTCCTCATTTCATAATTAGGCTATGTGTTTTCTTATTACTGAGTTGTAGGAGTACTTGATATAATCTGGATACAAGGATACAAGTACTTTGTCTAGGTATGTAATTTGCAAATATACTCTCAAGAGTTTTTTTTTTTTTTCATTTTCATTTTCTTTGAAGTTTATTTTGAAGAGCAGAAGTTTTTAATTTTCAAGAAGCTTAATGAATTATGCTTTTCTTTTTTGGGTTCCATTTGTATCTTAATGAAAAATCTTTGCCCAAAGTCACAAATATTTTCTCCTATTTTTTTCTTACAGATGGTTTTCCTAGAAATATATCAAGTAAATTCCTTTATTTATTCATTAGTGCCATGTGATTTTAATTATAGAGATTTTATAGTATATTTTAACACCTGGTAGAAATGGGCTTCTCTAATAATTCTTTCTTTGCAGTTTTCCTATTTCTGAATGTTTCTTTTTCCATATGAATTTTATTATAAACTTGTTTAGTTTCATTGATATTTTTATTAGAATTGCATTAAACTTATAATGACTTAGAGAGAACTGACATCTTTATAATGTTGGTATAGTCTAACCAAGAACAGTGGAGGTCTTTCTCCTTTTTCAAGTCAGCTTCTTGTGTCTTCAGGAGTATCTTAGAGCTATCTGTATAAATTTTAAATATTTATTAGGATTATTGTTTATTTTATTTTATTTTATGAGAGCACAAGCAGCAAAGAGGGGTATGAAGGAGAGAGAGAGAGAGAGAGAGAGAGAGAGAGAGAGAGAGAGAGAGAATCTTAAGCAGGCTCCACGTTCAGCACAGACCTGACAAAGGGCTTGATCCCACAACACTAGGATCATGACCTGAGATGAAACCAAAAGATGGATGCTCAACTGACTAAGCCATGAAAGTGCCTCTGTTTGTTGTTATTTTAAATGGGATTTCTGTCATCTTTATATATTCTAAGTGGTTATTATTTGAGTATACATATGCTATTGATTTTTGTAGGCTATTTTTTTTGTAAATTCTGCTATTATGCTGAATATTTTACTGTTTGAATTAGTTTTATCATTGGTTCTCTAGTATTTTAGGTATGCCATCATGTCACCTGGAAAGAGTTTCATTTCTTTATTTCCAATTCCTAAGTCTCTTGTTTCTTTTCCTACTTTTAAATCACATTGGTTATTACCTCTATAAAAAATTGATTGGGGCACCTGGGTGGCTCAATCGGTTAAGTGTCCAACTTCAGCTCAGGTCATGATCTGGCAGTTCGTGGGTTTGAGCCCCACATTGGGCTCTGTGCTGACAGCTCAGAGCCTGGAGCCTGCTTCCTATTCTGTGTCTCCCTCTCTCTCTGCCCTTCTCCCACTCACACTGTGTCTTTCTGTCTCTTACAAATGAATAAAATTTTTTAAAATTAAAAAAAAAATTATGAATAGTGGATATAGTACACATCCTTGACTTTTCCTAACCAGAGTGAAAAGATTTCTAGTGTTTCTTATTACATAGAATGGACCATAGACTTTATCACTTAATAAAAAAGTTATGCATTCTTATTTTCTCAAAAGTGTCTAATAACAATGAGTGTTGAATTTTGCTATAAGCATTTTATATATCTATGAAGATAACCATATAATTTTTCTTTTTACACCTGTTAATACAGTGAATTTATTTTAATAGATTTTCTAATGTTAGGTCATAGTTTCATCAGCGGTAAAGAATCCTAATAAATTATGGCTCTTTTTCTTTCAGTGGTTTTGTAGTCTATTTGCTAACATTTTATTTAGAATGTTTGTACCAATATTCATAAGTTATATTAATTCATAATTTTTGTTCTATTTTTATCAAGATTAGCTGTATGTATTATACTTGCTTCATGAAAAGAATTTGGAATTTTTCCTTCATTTTTAATACTTTGAAATGATTTATATAGTTCTGGGACTATCTACCAAGTCTTAGTTCTGAGTTCAAAAATGTAGTACTTAGAGTCTGACATTCTCTGGGGCTGATTTTTCCCCAGTATTTTCTAAGTATCTCCCTCTCCTCCTTTTTAAAAAATTTTTAATGTTTTATTTTAATTTGAGAGAGAGAAAGAGAGCATGAGCAGAGGAGGAGCAGAAAGAGAGGGAGACACAGAAACTGAAATAGGCTCCAGGTTCTGAGCTGCCAGCACAGAGCCCAATGTAGGGCTCAAACTCATGAACTGTAAGATCATGACCTGAGCTGAAGTTGGACGTTTGACTGACTGAGCCACCCAGGCATCCCTCCCCTCTTCTCTTTTGTGTGGATTATCTAAGTCCCATCTCTTCTGCTATGAACTCAAAGTCTTGTAGTAGCAGCCAGAGTTTTCAGTAGTAACTCTGTTGGAATTTGGGGTTTATCCTCTACTTACAAGTAATTTGAAGTACTTGATATTTCTTGGCCCCTAATAATGATGAATGGTCAGGTGTGGTTTTATTTGCATTTCTTGTTGATCCAAGGTTCTTTATTTTGTCAGATGGGGAATGATTCAAATTCAGTAAACCATCATTATCCTCCAGACATTAAAACAAACAAAAAAGCAAACAAACAACAACAACAAAAACTTAAATAACAGGGATGCCTAGGTGACTCAGTGGGCTGAGTGTTTGACTCTTGATTTCAGCTCTCATGATCCCAGGATTGTGGGATTGAGCCCCACGTCAGGCTCTGTGCTGAGCTGTGAGCCGGCTTAAAATTCTGTCTCTCCATCTGTCCCTGTTCCCTACTCACATGCTGTCTCTCTCTCTCTCAAAATAAAAATAAATTAATTGAATTATTTAAAAATTAATGAATAGATAACTCTATACATACATTCAAAGAAATTTTTTAATTGATTTATTTTTATTTAAATTCAAGTTAGTTAACATACAGTGTAGCCTTGGTTTCAGGAGTGGATCCCAGTGATTCATTTCTTTTTTTTTAATTAATTTTGTTTAATGTTTATTTATTTTTGGCAGAGAGAGAGAGACAGAGCATGAGTGGGGAAAGGGCAGAGAAGAGAGGGAGACACAATCTGAAGCAGGCTCCAGGCTCCGAGCTGTCAGCACAGAGCCCAACGTGGGGCTTGAACTCACAGACTGGGAGATCATAACTTGAGCTGAAGTTGGACACTCAACTGACTTGAGCTACCCGGGTGCCCCACCAGTGATTCATTTCTTACCTGTGACATCCCAGTATTCATTCTTACATATGCTCATCCTAAAAAAAAAACAAAAAAAAAAAAAAAAACAAAACAAAACAAAAAAAAACTCCCCGTTTAATCCTATCACCCATTTAACCCATCCTTCCATTCATCTCCTTTCCAGCAATCCTCAGTTTGTTCTCTGTATTTAAGAGTTGTTATGGTTTGCCTCCCTCTCTGTTTTTATCTTATTTTTCCTTCCCTTGCCTTATATTCATCTGTTGTGTTTCTCAATTTCTATGCATGAGTGAAATCATATAATATCTGTCTTTCTCTGACTGACTTATTTCACTTATCATAATACCCTCTATTTCCATCCACATTGTTGCATATGGCAAGGTTTCATTCTTTTTCATTGTCGAGTAGTATTCCATTGTATATATACCACATCTTCTTTATCCATTCATCAGTCGAAGGACATTTGGGTTTTTTCCATAATTTGGCTATGGTTGATAGGGCTGCTACAAACATTGTAGTGCATGTGCCCCTTCAACTCAGCAATTTTTGTATCCTTTGGATCAATACCTAGTAGTGCAATTGCTGAGTCATAGGGTAGTTGTATTTTTATTTTTTGAGGAAACTCCATACTGTTTTCCAGAGTGGCTGCACCAGTTTGCATTCCCATCAACAATACAAAATGGTTCCCCTTTCTCTGCATCCTTGCCAACATCTATTGTTTTCTGAGTTGTTAATTTTAGTCATTCTCACAGGTATGAGGTAGTATTTCCTGATGATGAGTGATGTTGAGCACCTTTTCAAATGTCTGTTAGATACCTAGATGTCTTCTTTGGAAAAATGTCTGTTCATGTCTTCTGCCCATTTCTTCACTGGGTTATTTGTTTTTTGGGTGTTGAGTTTGGTAATTTTTTATAGATTTTGGGAACTCACCCTTTATCCAATATGTCATTTACAAATATCTTCTCCCATTCTGTTCATTGTCTTTTAGTTTTGTTGCTTGTTTCCCTTGCTGTGCAGAAGTTTTTATCTTGATGAGGTCCCAATAGTTCATTTTTACTTTAATTTCCCCTGCCTCTGGAGACATGTCCAGTAAGAAGCTCCTGTGGCTGAGGTCAAAGACGTTGTTGCCTGTTTGTCCTGTAGGATTTTGATGCTTTACTCTCTCACATTTAGGTCTTTCATCCATTTTGAATTTATTTTTGTGTACGGTGTAAGAAAGTGGTCCGGTTTCATTATTCTGCATGTCACTGCCCAGTTCTCCCAGCACCATTTGCTGAATAAACTGTCTTTGTTCCATTGTATACTCTTTCCTGCTTTGTCGAAGATTAGTTGGCCATATATTTGCAGGTCCATTTCTGGGTTCTCTGTTTTATTCCTTTGATCTATGTGTCGTTTTTTGTGCCAATACCATTCTGTTTTGATTATTACAGCTTTGCAGTATAACTTAAAGTCTGGAATTGTGATACCTCCAGCTTTGGTTTTCTTTTTCAACATTACTTTGGCTATTTAGGGTCTTTTCTGATTCCATACAAATTTTAGGATTGTTTGTTCTAGCTCTGTGAAGAATGTTGGTGTTATTTTTATAAGGATTGTACTGAATGTGTAGATTGCTTTGGGTAGTATCTGGATGTCCACTCTCACCACAGTTGTTCAACATAGTACTGGAAGTCCTAGCCTCAGCAATCAAACAACAAGAAGAAATAGAAGGCATCCAAATGCAAGGAAGAAGTCAAACTTTTACTCTTTGCAGATAACATGATATTGTACATGGAAAACCTGAAAGATTCCACCAAAAAACTACTAGGGTTGATACATGAATTCAGCAAAGTTACAGGATATAAAATCAATGTACGGAAATTAGTTGTATTTCTTTACACCAATAATGAAGTAACAGAAAGAGATATTAAGGAATCAGTCCCATTTATAATTGCACCAAAAATCATAATATACCTAGGAATAAACCTAACCAAAGAGGTAAAAGATCTGTATGCTGAAAACTATAGAAATATTATGAAAGAAAATGAAGAAGGCATAAAGAAATAGGAAAACATTCCATGCTCATGGATGAGAAGAATAAATTTATTGTTTAAAAAGAAGAGTATTTTTAATAATTATAAAATCTGCTTGGAATTTATTAACTCACTAAACTTGTTTAATATGTTGCTTAAAGTTCCCTATACATGATAAATGTAATGGAAAAAAATGGGAAATCTGAGTTTATCAACATGATAATATTATTCTGCTTTTTATTTAAGAACACACTCATGTGTCAGATTTTCAGATTTCATTTTGGCTATCACAGTCATAAATTCTAAAATAAGTTACCCATGTCAATAGTCTTTCATTGCTGTATTTAGATACTTGGCGGGGGGGGGGGGGAATCCTGTTGTTTTCAAGTTAAATTTTAATAGAAGATCCTGAATATTTATTCTGATATATATTTAGGAACTGATCAGGCATTCTTCATGCCAATTAAAATATGAATAATTATTGCTTGGGTTTAAGATTTAACTTTCAGGGATAAAATTACAATTTTTATATTATCTTCTTGCTTTTGGAGAAAATATAGTTTTTATAAACATGTTTATTAATATTCAACTAAATGTCTACTATTATGTTACATTTACCATTGCTGATACTAACTGTGATAGAATCAAAATGGTCACAATTTACTGAAATCTACTCTTTTGAGTTGTGGATATATTGGAATATATATTTCAAGGGGGAGCCCTTGAGTTTGGACTGACTTGAACTGAACAATACAATGAGACAAAAGTGGCATTATGTGACTTCTGAGGAATACTTTAAGAAGCCTTGTAGTTTTTACCTTGTCCTTCTAAGATGCTGCTATCCTATATCTTGTAGGACATATGAATGAGTATATCCAGAATCCAACAGCCCTTAATTAGCTTGTCTCTTAACTGCAACTGTATAAGTGATCTAAGAAAGTTCTGCCTAGGAACCACCCCACTAAGCCCAGCCCAAATTGAATACACATGTAAATAAATTGTTGTTTTTGACCACTAAGTTTTGGGGTGATTGAATATGCAGCAATAAAAGACTGATCATTGATATAGTATTGAGAAGAAAATAATAATCATTTTGCTGGTTTTTCCTTAGAAGTGTTTTTTAGTAGGTCTTTAAAAAAATACCTGAAAAAGCCCAATGGAAAATTTCAGCATGTACCAAAGAATGTTGAGGTTAAAGATAAATTTTACATTAGCATAGAATTTTGAAAAGGTCTATAAACTGTATTGGCTAAGTAACTTTAAAAAGGTAAGTTTATTTACTTTCTTATATTAAGGACAACAAATGGTTTATATAGAAAAAAAAATAGCCACACTGGTAACCAAAGATATGTGAATTAATGCATGAAAATATGCTTTTGCTATTACTACAGATTAAACAAAATAATGATAACCTGTATTCACTATAGTACAACTTACAGAGATTCAGTCACTGTCAAAAACTGAGTTTAAAATCAGACAACTTAGTCTTTTACCCAACTAAACAATTAAATTTTATAAATGCATATGCACTCTTTTGATGTATTTAATTGCTCTAAACTTTATGATAGATGAAAGTATGAGTATTTTAACTTGGCGATTGCATCTCACTATTCTTGTACGAATTGAATATAGGCTTGAAAAACACTTCTAGGAATGAATTGACATCAGGAAGTGAAAATCTACCTTATTCCAAATAAAAATGGTAAACATCAAAAATGAGAAGGCTATCATAATTCTCTAAGAAAAAGTCTGTTTTGATCCATACTGTTGCTGGACAGATAGTTGCTACACTGTTGGTAGCCCATGTACCAAGTTAAGTGCTTTAATTTCATTAATCTCTCAAAATGGCAAAATGATAACATGGTCAAACCTTAAATATTATAGCACCAAGTAAGAGTGGATAATCCTGTCCATATGCATATTCTTTATTAAAATAAAAAATAAAGAAAAGGAGCATGAGGCCAGATGTACTCATTTTATTTGTTAATGTAATGGTGATAGGAGGACCATTCAATGCTGCTTATCTCCTTCCCAAAGTCACATTTCATGTTACCTGAGATTCAGTCGGCCATGACTTTGTTTTCTTATTGAAGAAGATCAAGAACTTCTATTTGATAAAAAGAACTTCAAATGTTCTTCTATGTGGGAAACAATGAGGTTCACTGAAGTTCATTAAAAATATGCTGCAATGCTGAGTGGATGGAATGTTGGTTACTGATGTGGCAGGGATCCAATGACAGGAAGCCTACCTCTGAAGAGCTATGACTCAGTGTTCAAGGACAACTTCAGCAGAGACAAGGGTGATATCTTTCTTTTCTAATTGAACAAGACAGATAATTGATCATCAGAGGTGTTAGAGATGCTGTTATAATCAAAATGAATATCTATATTTGGAAGGAAAGTTTATGCTCAATAGCAGCACTTAAGGGGACAGCATATTATATCCACCCTGATTTTTATGTACATCACTATCAAGAAAATGATATTTTTATATTTTCAACCTCATGAGAGCAAACATTTTGGTTGGACTCCTTGAAGTCATGACCATTAGGTTTACATTCAATAGGGTATTATTTTCAAAGCAAACATCCCAGTTGGAGACCATGCAATTTACATGTATACAGAAGCTGTCTCTTAGATCTTCTCTTTCTGTTACTTCCTCCCTGATATAACTCTGATTAAGGAAACAATGTGCAACATAACTTATTCCTCAACTCTGCTCCCCTGACTTCTAAGATATCTTATCTTTCCTCTCAGGTGATAGGACATATCATTGTAACTTTATATAATGTTTACTTAAAGTATTTGTCTTACTTTTCCTGGACATGTTTCCTACATCAGTTTTAAATGATGCAACTTGAGTATATTGTTACATCCACCACTGAGGAAAGTAGGATTCACAGGTGATGAATAAACAATGGTTAAACACAGAAACTCTCCCCCTAGGCATATCTTGGTTGCTTCTGTCAACTATCCATTCCCTGAAAAGACCACCAAAACAACGTCTTGATAAAGGAAAATAAAGTAACTAACTTGTAAATAAGATTATTGTATATCAAACCAAGGAGGATCATTTTGTTGTTAGAGTCTTAATACTGTCTGGAGGTGGGAGGGAACAAAAACAAAATATTTATGAGGTTTTTGGCATTTGATGTAAAGTAGGTCTTTCATCAGGAAGGTCTGTTTGGGATTGGGCAAATTTTGATAATATAGAATTGTGGACACACTGAGCTCAGTGTTTTAAATCAAGTCTTGAGAAGGAAACAGTCATTTGATGAAACCAGTTGAGCTAGCTATTGTTCTAGGTCGTCTTACCAGGTGTGGCTGAGTCCTCCAATGCTCAGATAAATGAACTTTCATAAAGCCCTAGTAAGATTATTTACAATTTCATCTTCCTGGGCAAGAAAATTTTGGAATAGTCAAGTCATGTTATTATCCATAATTAGCTGAGTGACTGCAGATGATTTCTCTTCTCACTTTCAGAGATCAGAAGAAATCAGTTTTTTACAAACTGTAGAGAGAAAAGTTGAAAATCAAGGTACAAGCCTGTCTGAAAGTTATTATGTAAAAATTTATTTCCTCTGGAAGTTTTGGACAAGCCCAGAAAAGGACTTAAATTTAACCTACTACAAAAAAAAAAAAAATCACAATCTCAAGGGCAAAGGGAAAGAAACCACTAAGCTGTGAAAACTCTTCAAAGGCCTGTATCATTTGTTCACTAAGCACTCAAGGCTATATAGCATTATTTGCTACTGACTCTGCAGACAAAAAATATATAACAAAACGTTTTCTGAGAAGGAAGCTTGTTCCAAGGTAAGACTGAGTTTAATAACCAACATTGTTCTTGGCCCAAATGTCAAAAGCTTTGTGTTCCTCTTCACTGTAATTGAACTAGCACTGAGACACATGAAAAAGGATAAAACACTTTGGAAACAAATACAGATTTTTGCTTGAATAAAATTTAAAAAAAGAAAACTGTTTCGAAAATCACAACTCATTACAGGGAAACCCCACTATAGATATGACCAGCAATAACAGAGACTTCATTTGCACATAGCTTCTCTATCCAAAAAGATTTAATTACTGAGACTATTGCAAATATTTTATAGTAGTAAAGTCTTAATTGTAATATAGTCAGATGAAATAATTAATCCTAAGTATAATATTATAGTACATTTACATGATTCCATTTATACCACTAAGACTCCTCAAGGGGCATATTTAAGAAACAACAGTATCCACATTCTGCTAAACTAATGTTTTGTTGTTGTTTTTGTTAAATGAGGTGTTTTAACTAAGAAGAAATGTTGCAGTGCAATGTAAAGAGAATTTTAGGCTGTCTAGGAAGAAGAAAATAATGAGTTGGATACTCTGGCTGAGAATCGGGGGATGCAGATGGCAGGTACAGAGACTAGAAATGTCAAATAAGTTGTCATAGGCAGCCTGTAAGATGACCGCCAAAGATCTAAGCCTACTAGTATTCACATCCTGTGTAATCACCTCCCTTGATAGTGGGGTCATTTTAGAGCCTGACTTCTAACAGAGAGGCTACAGTAAAACAAGATATCTCACTAAAGTGAGATATCACTTTAAAGATTAGATTATGGAAGGACTGTGGCTTCCATTTTGAGGGATCCCTCCTCTCTTTCTCCCTAATCCTTTGGTCATAGGGATACCACCTGCCATGTTGTGAAGAGCCCTAAGGAGAGACCAATATGGTTCAGAACTTATACCTCTAAACAGTAGTCAGTGAGAACCTGCCAGCAACTACATGAGTGAGCTCTGAAACAGACCCGTCCCCAGTTCAGCCTTGAGGTGACTGCAACCTTAGCCAATGTCTTGACTACAGCCTTGTGAGAGACCCTGAAACTGAGATACTCAACTAAGCCATGTCCAGATTCTTGGCCCACAGAAACTATGAAGAAAAAAAATAATTTTCAAGTTAATTAAGGTTTTGGAGTACATTGTTATACTATAAGATGTAACTAATGCATAGGTATTTGATTAAATTTTGCTATATAGCATTTGATGTGAATTCTTTCTTCCACTCTCACAACTCCCAAATTTTACATTAAAAATCCATTCCTCCTTAATTGATTTTGGGGTATGCAATAAACAACTAAGTAATGCCTCCATATTAGTGAGACTTTCAAGAGAGGCTAAGTGCATTTAGAATATACATTTCTAATTGGTTTTTATAAATCCCAAAGAGATCTTTTAGGGACGCAAAAAGGACAAAGTAGGTAGCAATGTCATTTTTGAATGAGTTGGCAAGTAAGATATGGTCTTATCTTGTATAAATCTACATCTGACCTTTTACATGCTAAAGTTTAATCAATGCCTTATGAAGGAGCAATTTCACTTACTAAATAAAATGACTCATTGAGGCAGCAGTGATTTTTCTCTTTATATCTTATAAGCAATGGTCCTAGAATGTCACAAACCTAAGGGGAATTATGATCAGCATCCTACATTTTTAAAATACAGTAACTGAGTTGTTATATTAGATAAATAAATTAAAAGCACATATATGGTAACAAATAGAGAATGTTTTGCTCTCTTTCTGAAAATAATTTATAAACAAAAAATAAAATAAAACCTATGGGCTTTTGTTAGAAAAAATTCCACAGTGTAAAACTGTATGGGAGAAAAAGCCAGCCACCCATTCCCAAGAGGTAATGAGTGGAGAGTGAAGATTGTATTTTTTTGGACACGTTCTATGCCAAGAACCATCTATGGCACTCAATAAACATTTGTCAAATGAGTATGGAAGATATTTGCTAGATTTTATTTATTTATTATTTATTTATTTATTTATTTATTTATTTATTTATTTATTTAAAGTTTATTTATTTCTTTTAGTAATCTCTACACCCAGCACGGGGCTTGAACTCATGACCCCAAGATCAAGAGTCACATGCTCTTTCAACTGAGCCAGCCAGGCACCCTTATTTGCTGGATTTTAACTGAGTGTTTATTTGAAAGTGAATGTTGTCTGAAGCTCAAAACCCATAAGAGAAATAATTTCACATTCTTTTTTTTTTAATTTATGAAATTTAATTTCACATTCTTAAGAGAGGTTCTGGATGACCTACAGGATGTGAGATAGAGAAATTCTCCATAATTTGTGTCTAGAGGATTTAGGGTACAAAAGAGCAAGAGAACCCCTGCCTTTTGTAGGAAGGCCTGTGTCATTGTCCTCCCATACCCTGGGAAGAGGAGGGGGTTGCTTGTCCCCATCCACCATCTCACCTTCTATACCTCCTCAACACCCAATCTCACCTCCAGCCCAGTAAGGGCTTCAAGAAAACCATGAATAGTGACCAGAGGAGAAACTTATGCTTGCTGAGCCTCCTGGTTGGATGCCTGCTAAGTTTCAGGCTGTGGGACTAGAGCAGGAAAAGTTTACAGAGGTTTTGGTCAAGTTTGAACTGTTTTCCCTGGAGTTTGAGGATCTCTCAAAGAGGACTTCACACAACTCTCACCTGGAAAGCCTAAAGGAAAGAGGTTAAAGGGAGCTGCTTTGATTACAAGAAGGGAAGGTGATGGTCACTGTGGGAAAGAGAGACCCAGGGGCTCAGATCCTGGTAGAGTCAGTGTTCCCACAAAATGGAAGAGAACTGAGTTGGAGACATCTTAAAGCACTGCCCTATTGTGATGTCTCTGTGACATTATGTTTACATTCCCTAGTTTAAACTTTAAGTTCATGGCCATCATTTTGTGGTGTTCTGATTTTCTTCAGGATGTCTATGAGGAAGGGCATCTCCAGGTAGCCTGTGCAGAGCTAGTCAGTCCAGAGGGATTAATGTCGCTGGGGTTTGCAGCAGGAGCAGAAGGTCAAGTCTGTGAGGTATTGCGAAGGCAGCTAAGGGAGGCTGTGTAGAGGTCAGAGAGGGGAATGAAGTGCCTTGAGAAATAGATGGAGGTGTGGAAGGTGCAGAAGATGCTCCCCAGCAGAGCACTGAACAAGGTCTTGGTGATGCACCCCACTTCCTACTGCTCCTTCTTACAGGCATCCCACACCAGCCTTCTTTTTAACATACATAGTAGATGGAGTAATCCTGTGGAAACTAAGTCAGAAAATTCCTCTCCTCAAGACCTACCATTGGTTTACCAACTTAATCAAAGTAAAACCTAAAATTTGCAATATAATTCATCCCTCCACTCTTTCTCCTTCTCTGGCCTCATTTTCTACCACACTCAGGCCACAATCTCTGTTCTTTTCACATCTATCCTTCCTTCCCCAATTGCACTATACATTCAATTTCTCATTAGATAGATGATGATAGGTAGATGATAGATATATAGGTAGGTATGTAGGTAGATAGATAGATAGATAGATAGAGTTTTTAGCCTCTTAAGACTTATGCCCAAAATGGAACATCTGATTTCACCCACAAACATACTCCTCTTATAGTTGTCCCCTGAACTATGACTGAACATACAAATTTCTACATAAATGTTAACTATTGATTGCTATAATCATTTTTTTCTAGCTTAATGGGAAGGATTTCTGTATTGGTCACTGTTGCATTTCAATGTTTAGTGTAATGTCTGGTATGTTGACTCAAATATTTTTTGAACAAATGGAAATCATTTATTTGATTTTTGTATATGCAAGGTAAAAGGTTAACCTGTGATAAATTAGTAGCTATGCCTTAGGCTAATTTCAATATATTTTGTTTTCTATTTTGAGAATATTTGTATTCATGGTTTTAAATTATGTGCTAGCATATGCATGAGCTACTTTGGGATGAAAAATATTTGTTTTGCTTTGCCATCTTGGGTGTTTGTATTAAAGAGATAGTCATTATAAACAAATTTAAGAAGAAGAAAAAGCAAAACATGACAACTTGGGCGCTGAAACAAAAAGAAAATTAACTTTGGTAAATAAACAGATGGAAGAGAACCTTGAAAAAGATATTTGTAGGATGAAGCCCAGTGGGAAATCTGAAACTGCATTTACAGTAACTTTTTTATCCCAAAGATATAATACACATATTCCAAGTTCATTCCAATTTGCTTCTCAGCAAGGTGATGGTATGATACTATTGTGCATTACCACTGACTGGCTTATATTGTTATGAAATATATTTAGAGTTATCCTGAATAATATTTTTTTTATTTTGGCCCACATATATCCTTGCTATAAATGTCAAGACCTTCTTGACTTTTAGAATGTGATACTACTACAAGAAAATGAAGGTTCATACTACCTCATTAAGGTTGACATTGATGATCTGCCACTCACGCTTGGAAATTCTCAGAGAACAAGGAGATGGTTGAGGTTGGACTGATCCATTCTTTTCCTATCTCTTCATATTTCCCAGAAAGAAGAGTATACATTCTGAGGAATGTTTTTGTGTATCCTAAAGAATAACTAAAAAAAAAACCAACCCACAACAGAGTCTAAATGTTTATTATTCAGTATGGTAGCCCATAGCTACATAAGACTCTTTAAATTTAAATAATTCAAAATTAAACAAAATTTAAAATTCAGTTATTCAGTTATCCTAGCCACATTGCAAGTACTCAGGAACCACATGTAGCAGTGGCTACTGTATTGGACAATGTAGATATAGAATATTTTAATCATCACTGTTCTATTGGACAGTGCTGGTCTAAAACTCTAATCACAATATTCCTAATTTTTGAAGGGTATAGGAGTGTAATGTTGGAAAATACAGACTTTGGATCCAGTGCTTGAATTCTTGAGTTTGAATCCTAAATCCACTACTTTACCAGTTTTGTGACCATTGGGCAAGTAACAATTTTTCTACACCTTAGTCTTCCTGTCTTTTAGATGGTGATGGTAACAATAACCTACCTCATAAGGTAGTTTTTGGAGATTAAATGTGTATTGTATACAAAGTATTTAGCACATAGGAAATGGCTTTTTAAAAATTGAGGTGAAATTCACATAAAATAATCATTTTTAAGTGTACAATTCAATGGCATTTACTATATTCACATTGTTGTGCAACCACGGCCTCTATCTAGTTCAAAACATTTCATTACTCCCAAATAGAACTCTATATCCATTAAGCAGTGACTCCTATTGTCCCTTTCCTCCATCCTCTGGAAACCACTAATCTGCTTTTTGTCTTTATAGATTTATCTGATGTAGATATTTCATATAAATGGAATCATACGATATGTGACCTTTTCTATCTGATTTATTTCACTTAGTATGGTTTTAAGGTTTATCCACATTGTAGCATGCAGCAGTCTTTATCCTTTTTCGTGCCTAAATAACATTCCATTGTATGTAAATATCATTTCTTGTTTATCTCTTCATCCCTTAATGGACACTTGGGTCATTTCTACCTTTTGGCTACTGTGAATAGTGCTTCTATGAATGTTCCTGTACAACCATCTGGTTGAGTCTCTGATTTCAATTGTTTTCCATATATATCTAAAAGTAGAATTGTTGGAATGTATGGTAATTCTGTGTTTAACCTTTTGTTTTTTTGTTTTTTTAGTCTTTATCTATTTTTGAGAGAGAGAGACTCAGAGTGCAAAGAGGGGGAGGAACAGAGAGAGAGAGACAGAATCCGAAGCAGGCTCCAGGCTCCAAGCTGTCAGCACAGAGCCAAATGCGGGACTAGAACCCATGAACCATGAGATCACGACCTGAGCTGAAGTCAGCTGCTTAACCAACTGAGCCACCCAGGCACTCCTGTGTTTAACTTTTTGAAGAAAAAGTTGTTTTCCAGAAAGCACTTTTAAACTGTTATTATTTTCTCCACAAAAATCTTATTTTTAAATATTTTTTAGGTTCCTTTGTTGAAGCAAATCACAGGAGAATAATCTTCCCTAGATAGGGTCTGTTCCATTATCCTATAGCCTGTTAATTATACCCCTTTCCCTACCATGGGAGGAACCTGGCCATGAGTCCATCTTTATCCATTCACATTAAAGCTTTTCTTTTGCTTTGAGAATCTCCCTCATTTATTTACATGATCCACCAGTAAGATCCACCAAAGTATGAATGACCAGGACTAAAGCTTGCAGCTTCTTAGATTTCTAAAAACTGTTCAACAATAGCTTACCTTGAATGGAACAAAATTTGCTTTTCACATCTATTACAAAGCCATTTCATCTAGAGCACTGGCTTTATAAGTTCAGAGGGACCTGGGTTTAAATCCCATTTCTACATTTTACAAACAGTTTGACCTTAAACAATCTACTTAACCACATTAAGCATCAATTTTCTCACATATAAAAGGAGACTATCCTTTTGGGGCACCTGGGTGACTCAGTGGTCAGTTAAGTGTCTGGCTCTTGATTTCAGCTCAGGCTGTTATCTCATGGTTCTTGGGATCAAGCCCTGCATTGGGCTCTGTGCTGACAGCATGCAGACTGCTTAGGATTCTCTCTTTCAATATCTCTTTCTTCCCCTTCCCAACTCGTTCTCTCTCTCACTCTCTTTCTCTCAAAGAAAAGGTAAACATTAAAAATTTTTTTAAAGAGACTATCCTTTAGAAAATTTTTCATTGCAAGCAACACAGATGACTGTCATTTTAAGCAGAAAATTATTATTATTATTTTTTTGGATGAACATTGAGTAGCTTAGGAAATTAAGGGAAAGCCTGGTGACTGAGGCTCAAAAAAAGTAGGAACAATTATTTATCTATTAGGCTAGTAAATATTAGGATCTTGCCCAGGTACTGTGGCTACTGAATCACTCCAAACAAGATTCAAGGCTCTAGGAGAAAAAGTCAAACTGATTTAGCTTGGGTCATGTACCCATGATTTAATTCTGTAAGGATAGAGTCCCTTAATTAACTCCTTCAAGCCTGAACTCACCCAGAGGAAAAGAAATCCTTAAAAGGCAAATGGAGGTACTTCACTTCATAGAAGTAGGAATGGCCCCTGGTTGTTAATAAGAATTAAATGAGATTATACATTTTAAGGCATTTAGAATTGTCAGTACAAAATAATACGCATATATACTTGTCATTACTCCTACTATTACTACTGCTACTATTTACATTTGTTGGATGGTTTATTGATTTGGTAGATGCCCTAGAGTGAGCTCCTTCAATGAGTAAGATTTCAGCCCAGAAATATGATGAAGGATCATAATAATCACATTCTGATGGGTGGGCTCTTAGGATAGATTTTAATGTTTATTTCCTATAAGATACATAAAATTTTAAACACACTTCTTCTATATGCGTGAACTTAGATCTCTTATCTACTGGTTGTCTAGGAAAGGAACTGGGGAAGATACAAGGCAGGGGCTTTCTCTTAAGTTCTTTTGCTTCTTTCAAGTGCTGCTTTCTTCTCTAGTAAACCTGAACATGATTATTTTAACCCTTACCTTCTCTTGGCAAAATACGTTCTTTCTGCTTGAACATATTTTAACTTTGGCTTGTTCACGATAGAGCCAACCACCTCTGGAGACCTGGATACTGGAACTGGCAACAGGTATATTGGGATCCCACCTAGAGCTCTTGTGTAATGATTGGTTAAGTTGCTGTTGGCTACAGAGATGATTAAAATAACCTCAATTGGAAATGTGTTGCCAAACTTACCTATAAATAGAAACTAGTGGCGGGTTGTAGCAAGTGTAAAAAATCTGAGGAATCCACACTGACATTTTCATCCTGGATGATAGCATCACAGATTAAATCACGATAGTTCAGTTGGTGTTTATTGTTACCTCTAGGACAGATATCTTGGAGATTGTGGAAAGCAGTCACTTCTGCTTATTTTTATTCTTGCATTAATGGCTCTGGAATCCATTAGGACTCATTACTGGATCGGAAGGTTAGTTGCTGAGAAGGGTAAGGCAGCCTAAGGGTTTTAAAAACTCAATTAGATAATTTATACTTGAAGAGAACAACTTAAATTTTCATGTAGTTGCCTCAAGGGAGACATTCCTTGTCAGTTATGGGCTCTATATCATTCATGTCCCAGCCAGGAAAGCAGAAAACATCAGGTATTTGTAAAAGAGATGATTTGATTGATATAAGGATTGGTTATACAAATGTATTTGGAAGTTTTAAAAGTAAAAAGGGTGCAGAGATACTCATATTACCTATAGGAAGCAGCTACTACTCCTGGGGTTGTTGGAAGAACAAAAGGGAAGAGATGAAGCTACCAGATTGCTGGAGCCTCAAAGAGCGGCTGCCACAAGGCTGGGGTGTGAACTTCTACAGGACAACATCCAGCTGTAATGTCAAAAGAAACCAGAGGCTACAGCATTCTTCTACTGCTGATGGAAGTGGGAGGACTTGGAAATAGGAAGAGAGCCACCTTGTCCTTTATCCAGCTTTCCAGTTTCCTGTGAAGACCTCTCACTGGCAGAACCTAGGCGAAAGCCAGCCATCAAGAAAGTCTGTTATATACGATTTGGAGAATCTAAATCCTAGCATCTCACAAAAGAGTAGAGACAGACGGACTTGGGGCTAAGAACCAAGTGTTATATATACTGATTCTAAGCAATTTGATTTATAGGTATGGTCATACTTGGTTGAACTGAAGGGATAGTTATATATACTTTTTTTAAAGACAAAATTGTTACCATTCCCCAATTATCATGTTCTTGACTTATTACAAATTTAGTTTGTAACATTTACTTTCCCATTGAATTTCATTGGTGCTTTTTATTGTAAATCAAGACAATGTATCTGTGTGGGTCCATTTCTGGAATCTCATCTGTGTCTTTCAAATATTTCTCAATCTTTGTTTAAATATGACAGTTTCCATTACTGCAGCTTTAGGATTGGTCTTGGCATCTCTGTGCCCTTTACATTTTTATATAAATCTTGGAATTGGCTTTTATATTTCTACATTATTAGAGTTGGGGATTACATTTACCCTATTTAGATAGAATTTACATCCAGCAGTTTAAAGACTTTCAGTTCATAAACATGGAATACCTTCCTATTTAAACAGTGTTTTATCTATAGCTTTCAGGAAAGTCTTACATATAACTTATTAATATTATTCCTAGATACTTTGTTTTTGATGACATTGTAAAGGTTATTTAATTTTTTTTAATTATCCAATTGTTTGTTACTGGTTTATTGAAATATGATTGACAATGTATCCAATGAAACTTACTAAATTCATTGATTAGTTCTTATAGTTTGTAGATTCCTTTGTATTTTCTGAATTCACAACCATGATATTTATGTATAATGACAGTTATACTTCTTACTTTTCACTTCAGATTTCTCTGTTTCCCTCTCAGACTCTGTCTCTGTATTTCCTTTTTTTTTTCTTTCCTTCATTTCTAATATTCCATGAACTAAGATGTCTAATACAATGTAAAATAAAAATGATGATCACGTTCATTTTTTTCCCTCACTTTAAGGGAAAACTGTTCGGGGCGCCTGGGTGGCTCAGTCAGTTAAGTGTCCGACTTCAACTCAGGTCACGATCTCGCGGTCCGTGAGTTAGAGCCCCGCCTGGAGCCTGCTTCCGATTCTGTGTCTCCCTCTCTCTCTGCCCCTCCCCCATTCATGCTCTGTCTCTCTCTGTCTCAAAAATAAATAAAACGTTAAAAAAAAAATTAAAAAAAAAGGGAAAACTGTTCAATATTTGATTGTTAAGTCTGATGTTACTTGTAGGCTTTTTATAAATATTCTTTATCAAAGCTGAGAATTTAGAAGTTGTTAAATTTTATGAACACTTTCTTTATATCTAAGAAAGTCAATTCTTTTCTTCCTTTATTATGTCACTAAGGTGAATTACATTAATTATTTTTTAATGTTAAACCCAGTTTATAATACTGAACTAAACTCTACTTGGTAATGATGATTTATTTTTTTAATGTACCTCTAAATTCTAATTGCCAGTACTTTGATTAATACTTTTGATTAGTACTTTTGTCATCTATGTTCATATGGGACATGGACCTGTAATTTTCTTTTCATGTAATATCCTTGACAGGTCTTGCTATTAGTAATTTACTGGACATATAAAAGGAGGTGGGAAATATTTTCTCTTTCTTTGTGTTCTGAAAGAGTTTGTGGTAGAGTGAAATTATATTTTTTCTTCTAAAATATTTAGTAGAATTTACCAGTAAATTCATCTGGGTCTGGAGTTTTGTCTGAGAGGGGAGTTCTTTCAACTATGGATGAAATATATAAAAACATTTAGCAAACATTGGGCTATTCAGTTTTTTTTTTTTTCATCTTGTGCCAGTTACATTATGTTGCATTTTCCAAGGAATTTGCCCATTTTCAAATTAGTTGTGAAATTTATTGACATAATTTATTTACGATATCATCTTATTATCCTTTTTGCCTGTAAGTGATGAGATTTTGTCTATCATTTCTGATTTTTCTATTTTTTCACACTTTTATCTTGATGCCTCTGATAAGGTTTTACCATTTTTTTTAATCAGTCTACAATGGAACTATTGGCTTTGTTGTCTCTTTCCTATTTCATCTATCTCTGTTCTTATTTTCATTATTTCTGCTGATTTACTTGGATATCTTTGCTTTTATTTTTTCAGTTCTTGTTATTAAAGCTTAAATAATTAATTTTAAAGAGCTTCCTTTCCCTTCTAGTATGTGCATATAAAACTAAAAGAGAATTCCCTTTTCTGCTTTAGCAGCATGCTAAAAACATTATCATGTGTGGACTTTTTGGAGGTTTTTTTTTTTCCCCCACTTAAAATCCTTTCTATTTTCATTGTGATTTCATCTTTGGGAAATGGATTATCCAGACATGTGTTACTTAACTTCCAAACAGATGAGTATTTTCTAATTATCTTTTTTTTTTTTCATGATTTCCCCTTTAGTTCTTGGTAGTAAGAGAACATACTTCATATAATGTCAATTATTTGAACTTTATTGAGATTTGTTCTGTGACCTGGCATGCTCTTCTGGTGAATGTTTCCAGATAGAGGAGGACTGTTTTTTGGTCAAGGGTATATGAGCCACTGCCCTCCCCAGCCAGAACCTCCAAAAAATAAATAAATAAATAGCTTCTATACTGTAGTTGGTTTACATGGATATCAGTGTGAATTTGTCCAGGCTTGATAGTGGGGCTTTCTAAGTTTTCTATAACTTCCTGAAATTTTAATCTGCTTATTTGTTTAATTTCTAAAGAAAATTTGTTGTAAATTTCCAACTATGATTGTAGACTTATCTATTGCCCTTTTCAGTTCTACTATTATTCTCTATATATTTTGAAACTGTGTTATCCATTATCCACACATTTAAGATTATGTTTTTCTTTTGAATTGACATTTTTATCTCTATATAATGTTGCTCTCTATAACTGGTAAGTAAATTAAATTACCTTGAATTAAGGTAAACTTTGTCTGATATTGATGTGGTCACATCAGCTTTCTTCTGGTTGATTTTTTCATAGTATATCTCTTTCTATATTTTTATTTTTGTCTATCAGTATTCTTGTATTTGTATAAACATTTCTGTTCTAAATAACATGTTGTTGTTATTGTTTTTAACCCAGACTGAACATCTTTATGTTATACTTGAGATATGTATCAATTTTTTATTGCTTCTGTAACAAATTATATCAAAGTTAGAGGCTTAAACAACACAGATTTATAATTCTATGGTTCTGTAGGACCAACAGCCAAAACAGATATCACTGAGCTAAACTCAATATGTCATAAGGTTTGTGTTCCTTTTAGGAAACTCTAGAGGATAAACTATTTTCTTGCCTTTTCCAGATTCTAGAATGTACCTACATCTGTTGTTTCATAGCCTTATTTCTCCATTCTGAGAGTTAACAATACAGCAAATCCTCTTACTTCAATTTCATCATTGCATCTCTTTCTCCGACTCTAGCTGAGAAACGTTCTCCATTTTTAAACGCTCATGTGATTACATTGGTCCAACCCAGATAATCAAAAATAATTTCCACATCTCAAAGTCCATAATCTTAATCATGTCTTCAATATCCCCTTGGCAAAGTAAGGTAACATATTCACAGATTCCAGGAACTAGGCATAGACATCTCTGAGGACTATTATTTTGCCTACCACAGAGTATTAATTTACATTTAATGCAATTATTGACATGATGGAGTTTAAGTCAATTATTTTTATAAGTTTCTCTATTCAGTTTATATTTTAGTTGGTTTGAGCCTCTGTACTAAATATACCATAAATTAAGTGGCTTAAACAACAAACTATTTCTCACAGTTCTGGAGGTAATGAAACCCAAGATCAGAGTGCCAGCACGGTCATGTTCTTCTGAGAACACAGATTCCTGGTGTGCAGATGGCTATCTTTCATTGTATCCTCACATGGCAGAGAACAGAGAAAGATCATCTTTCTGATGTCTCTTCTTATAGAGTCATTAATCCTATTTATGAGGGATTTGTCCTCATGACTTCATTATTGCCCAAAGTCATCACCTCCAAATACCATCACATTGGGGGTTTAGGCTTCAACATGAATTCTGAAAAGACACAAACATCCATTCCACAGAAATTTCCTAATAACTCTTGTGTTCATAATTTCTTATGGTCAGATTGGAAATATTATATTTTTAGAAAATAAATATTTTAATAAAGATTTTTATAGTTCTATTTCTTTATAGGTGAGACACATACACTCTTAAATGTCCTCTATTTTCCTTGAAACTTTTATTTATATTTCAAAATTTGATTAATTTGCTCTTTGTTTGAAGTTTCTCAAAACTTTCTTGCTTTGGATGGACAATGGGTTGTATAACTAACTCTATATGCATTCCAAAGAGGAAGTTATTTAACTGATTTCCTACTTCTACACCAGTTTTTGTTCCTAAGCCATTACATTTAGTGCTGTCTTTATTCCTTCATTCTAAATCTCCTAAAACGTTCTTAAGAATAATCTTGACTCTTCCCAGTGCATGTTTCTACCTTTCTCTGAGCAGAACGACAATTTCCTTAAATTTAGCCTTCTGTCTTCAGTTACTCCAATTTCACAATGGCTAGATTAGCCATCTGCTCCACAGTCAACGTAAAATAGCTGCCCAGCAGATAATTGCTAGAGAGTGTGACCTTAGACTCGTTTCTCAGCCATACATTAGGGAAACAGTAGTGTTGGAAGAGTTCTTGAATGTCAGCCACCTACCCATTTCTCTAAATACTGTAAGCTCTCCCCATACATAAAACAGTAGACCTACAGAGAGTTAGACACCTGGGTCACATCATTTTTGACCCTCACAAAACTGCTTTCAGCGAATTCACTTTGTCATGATGCTACTGAGTCACGCTGAAGAATGTTAAAAACAGTCTGTGAACTGTAGTGTTTCCTCCAGAGGTACGCTTGCAGACACTATTTACTGCATTTTGAGCAGTTCTGATGTGAGAAAACAAGAGACAAGAAGTATTTTTCCATGAAATTGATAAGAGAAGGTCAAATGTTGCTTCATGTTGTGTCATGAAAATTTAGGAAGATAGGATCTGACAAATTGCATAACTAGAAAATAAGACGTAAAGCTTACCAAAGTTTAAGGGGAAACCTTTAACATTTAATGAAAGATAGAAATTGCACCAGCCCTTTGTGAAGACTAAATTATTGATACTTAGAAGAATATAAATGCCCACCTCAAACTTTTCCTGGTTTAATTCTCAAAACTTAATGTATATAATATTTAGATCTTACTCATACTCTAGCTTTGACCTAAACGGGAAGGTGTTTTTCGTTGTTGTTGTTTTTTGGTTTTTGTTTTTTTTGTTTTTCCTTCTCTGTTGTCAATTTGGCCCTTAACATTACCAGCCCCATAAGATGTCTGCTTCACAGAGGGGAAGCTGGGAACTACATTTCCCAGAATCCCCTCTCCATCTGGTTTCTAGTTAAAGGCAGCTAATGAGAGACACTTGAAAGAAATTTGGAAAGTGAAAGCAAGGATAAATCACTAATCTCCAGAGACAGTTGTGGACAGACATGTGGGATGGTGTCAGAAGTAACATTTGAAGTAAACTTCAGGTTAACTCCTTTCTAAGAACTGGTTGCTTAGGTGCTATAAGCTAGGATTGTTGGCGACAGCTTTCCTAGCCTCTGTTCCTTTAGCCCTTACAGTATTTGAGCAATTCTTTACTTTTTCCAATTTTACAACCAAATATAAACCTTTATAATTGGAATACAAAGTAGTTTCTTTTTTCTTGATGGATCCTTGACTGCAAACAACACTTCCCTTTTGTTCAAATGAAGGAGCTTACTGCTGATCTGACTTTTAAAACTCATTTCAGCAGTGGAAAATAACATTAAACAAAAAACAAACAAAATTGCAGTGAAATGCAATTGTGCCCACTTCTGCTCAAATTCTGTTACTGTTGTACTATGTCTGGATGATACCTAAGGATATGCATTTTAATTATCTTCCCAAGATGCTTCCGATGTGATTGACCTATGATTACCATTTAAGAAAAAAACAATGTAAATCTTTGGGCTCTATTAAAATTCAACTCTTTCCTTAATGTTTTATGCCTTTTCAGTTGTTTATTCCTTCACGTAAATAAGGTGAGTCAAGGATTTTAAACAGGTTGAGAGGAGATTATAAGGAGAGGGCATTCATTATGCCCTGGGAACTTCGTGGGTAGATAAATGAAAAAGCTCAGAATTCCAGAGATTGACTTTTTAACAGTTTTTTTTTTTCTCAGATAAACTAAGAGAAAAAGAATTTGGACAACTAGTAGCAAGAAAAATGAAAAAAGTGTAAGAAATAACATATTTCCCTTGGGAACTTTTAGAAGTTTTGAACTAGACTGGAGGAAAGAAGTAAATGCTTCAACCAACTGTCACTTGTCAGTGTCCATTGATTCACTGGAGTTGAGAGAGGACGAAAAGTCAAATTTAGAAAAACCCCTAGGTGAGTTATCTTTTGTCCACAATAATCCTGCATGACAAACAACCACAAAACCTCAGTGACATATGATAATAAACACTTATTTTAGCTCATGCATCAATGGATTGGCTAGGAAATCCTGCTGATTTAGGCTACACTCAACAGATCCTGACTGGCCAGGCTTATTATGCATCTGGATCATCTGGTGGGCTCTCTCAGGGCCAGCTAGTCTAGAATGATCTCAGCTATCTAGGTTCTATTCTACATGGTTTCTTATCCTCCACCAGACTAGCTGGGGTTTATTGTATTGGTTGAGTTTGGCTGAGGTAGGTGTTTGAGAGATTGGGGGGGGGGAGGGGGGGTTGGAGAGAAAGGGAGGTTGGGAGGGTGAGGCAAGGCATTCTGAAGTCTATGTTCAGAACTAGAACACTTTTACTTCCATCCCCCTCACTTTTTTTTTTTTTTTTTTTTTTTTGCCAAATCGTGTTAAAAGGCAAAGAGGCAAAGAAATACTCCTCTTGATAGGAAAGGCTGCAAAGATGTTACAAAGAACATGGATATGAGGAAAAAGAATTAGGACCAGTTTTGTAATCAATATACTGTAGTGCAGATGGGGTTATATTCTAGAAAGGAAGTCCTGTCTAGCCTTTCTCTGCTCTTCATGTTACATTTCCCTGCCAGCAATATGGAAAAATAATTTTTGCCATGTGTGTCACTATAATTCAATAAAATGATTTTCTTGACCAGTTAATAAAGAGAGGATCCCTCTGAATATTTAGGCAAGAGAAAAAAGCATCACATTTCACACATAGGCTTCAGTGTCAAGTTGACAACAGCTACAAATACCATCTTCCACCAATAATTCACGTTAGCGTCCAACTGCCAGATGATACTTAGACCCCTGAGCTATGTCACATTTTAGAAACAAGCGTAGTAAAGCATTCTTGTCTTCTAAAGAATCAAGAAAGTTTTCAGAAGATCTGGTTTCCTTAATACAGCAAAGGGTTAATAGACCATTGTAGTTGGTAGCTCTCTCAGCTTGAGCTATTTGCTGCTGTTGTTGTTTATAGTATAAATCCAGTCTTTATTCTCTCTAAGGATTTTTCTGTGGTGACATTCCTTCTCCCGAACTTCAGCAGCAAAGGGGTCATGTTAAATTAGCCCACGTTAAATTTTTTAAACATGATACTATTTATTGCTACGTTGTATATATTCAATGTCTATAGCAGCTGAACATTTAAAAACATCACCTTCTACTTCTATCAATGGGAAATCCTCCCACGTAATACAACCTTCTTTTTTGTTCTAGCTTTCATGACATCTTCCCATGTGTGGTATTGCTGACCTGTTCTTTCAATTTGGTATATTAAACGTATTAAGAAAGACATTGATGACCATACAACGAAGCACAGTAATGGCAATTATGTCTCCAGTTCTCCCAGTCTCCAATTCCCCCACCCTGCCCTATAGCTCTCAATCTGTTTTTCATCCTTCCATTATTGTTTTTCATGACATCAAAAATAATAATAAGAAGAAATAAGCTTCACACAAAGTGACAATGCAATTGATAAATTTTAATAAATGACATCTACGATTGGTGTTTCTGTGCCAGGAGTGCAGAAAAGTCCTAAGATAAAGAAATAGGAAAACTGCTGTCATCCACAGTGACCTCACTAGGCTGTTAGGTACCTTCAAATGATGATATTTTATTTAAAAGAAAAATAGAACACATTGATGCTGTCCTTCACTCCACATCCCTAGTCACTTTCATTGAGTATTTGGCATGAGTAACAGAAATACAGAGAGAAGTAGTCACTCATGTGGTCCCACTCCTGCCCTCAGCCAACCTCATCCTCAGAACAGAATAGACAGAGAGGCAACAGTCTGGTTTAGCTTTCATTTAGCTTCATAGTATCTCAAACTAATAAGTACCATAATTCATCAATCCATAGTGGTCCATAAAATAAAGGTGTGCCTTGTAAACAATGGCATGTTAGGTTCATTAAAATACAGTGTTACATCTATCATCTCCTGTTCTGTCTCCAACATTCTCCCAGTGACATTAACTGTGAAGCAATTGTCTCACATTCGATGAAGGAGCTGTTAAGCGAGCTGTGCACTGATTCAGGAAAAATGCATGATGAAAAAAATGATAGAGCAACATTTAAATTACGTATACATAAATAAATTAGCTTCTATTTAAATAGTAGATTGGATTGGACTCTAACATGTGCTTCTTTATAAAGGCTGCATTTGGTGAAGACACAGTTTTGGAACGTTTCTCCGGATTTATATATAAGAGTTTCTGAAACAGCAATTCAGCCTGTCCTGTGCAGTGGTACTGCCTTAGTATTTGAAGGGCTTTAGGGTAAAAGATGAATTATTCTGTGGAGTTCCATAAGCATAACTGAGAAAGATGCACGTTAGCTATGAGTAAACAGATTTTGGATCAATATGAAATGGAACTTTCTAGCTTTCCAGACACGGCAGTATGGAGTGATCTTATGAAATTGTGAGGTCCTTATCTCTGCAGGCATTTGAAGCAGAAGCTGTCTGTGCTTCTGTCAGGGATTATGATGAGCCGATTCCTGCTTGAGTGATAAAAGTAGCACTGGAGGGACTGTCCCGTCCAACCTCAGAATCAAAGATTCTGTGGCATGACAGTAGGGAAAAGGTCATACGTTCCGTATTTAGACAGCAAGTCCTTACTACAAAAGCCATATATTTACTATTATTTGAAGGAAAACAAAAGAACGCCATCAACATTTCTTTTTTGCTATATCTATCACTCTGTTTTATATTCAAATATGGCCCCTTTTCCCCCCTCCTTACACCCAAGGCTAACACTAAAGAGTTAAAAAGTGTTCCACTGAAGATGGGTCTTTAGAAATAGCTTTAGGGTACTCTGTAGAAACCGCTGACTTCACTAAAATAAAAATAAAAGCAAAAACTATAACTCCGGAAATAGGAGCAACTATTGTTCAGAATACTGCCTCAATGTGGTTGGGGAAAAATTTAAAGTGTATATTACTCTGAAAAAAACTAGTAATACCAAAATATAGAAGAGTGTAACTCTAGTGGGTAATAAAATTCTCCCAAATCCTGACATGCGTTTACAGCCTCATTCAGTTTGCCTATTTCATTTCATTCAATATAACACATGAATTGAGCTCTTATAAATCTTACCTCTCTGGCTTCTGTCCCGTTTGCATTCTTATATTCGCCCTCCGTGCCTCCATGCCCTTAGTGCCTGGTTTCCTATGTTTATCAATTGTTCAACCATGCAAACGTCTAGCATCAGATTCACTCTCTGAAACTTGTCTTATTGAATACCAATTGTTACACATTCAGATTTCAATCTGACATATTCAAGGGGAAATGTGATCCCGCTCAGTGTGGGAGAAAAGCACCTGCCTGAAGACAGCTGACCACACCCACAGATCAAATACCTTTTGTAAGCAGATGCAGAAGAGGGGAGCTAAGTCACAGGGACCAGCCCCAGAGAAGACTGGCATATGCACTCTAATGTGACTGTATTTACAGATTATGCGTAGTTAGTAATCTAAATCCCTGCTAGGGGGTGAAAACTTCTATTCTGTTTTCTGTAGAATGCCCAAAGGGACAAAACACCTATCGTGAAGGGTTTGTTTGTCTTTTTGATAGCATCTATAAAAAATAAAAAACCACGATATACCTATAACAAATTTGTAATATGGATCTCTAGGTCCATTTTTCTTTCTCCTTTTTTTCCTCCTGACTTTTTACTGCTTCTTCAACATCTTGTATTGAATCTGATTGACTAAAAGATTCTTTCTAGGGTATCTAAGCTGCAACTTCCCTGATTTTCCTCAAGGCAACACGGTCCACCATTAAGCAGATGCAAATAACTGAATTCAGCTAAATCCTCTCTATTGTACCCCAGCTACTGATTCATCCAAAACCTTGCTTCTCTGTCTCAAGAAAGAGTGATCTAGAATCAGAATGGTTTGTTTTTTCAAACTAGGATCACAAATATGTACAGGATAATTTACAAACCTATCCTGAAAATAAAGCGTGGGATACCAGGCACTTCTGAGCCTCCGTAGGGAAGTTTTGATGCTTATCTACTGGGTGCCCTCTTTGGGGTCTAGATTAGATGTCCTCTCAGGCATTGGTGTGTGTGAGGATGGCGGAGGCCAACCCAGGGGAGGGTAGGCTTCCTGATGGAGGTCCATAAAGGGTAGGCGTGTCTGGCTTATATTAAATTCTGAGTATATGTGCTACAGACCTGGCTCAGGATGGAACTATAGAGGGGGTTTCGCTGCACTTACTAGCTCGTGGGGGCCTCCCCTGGGAGCAAGCAATGTGGATGTTGACCAAAGGTACAGTCTAGTTGCTTTGGAGCAACAGGTCATTTACCTTTTCCTTGAAAGCATTGGGGGGGGGGGTGGTGTGTGGCCCAAGTCTGCTGATAGCAGCAGCCAGATCCCAGATTTTTTTTTAAGTTATGCATTTGGGAATCTTTGGAAATGCTGACTAGTTGTCTCATTTCTGTGGGAGTAAGTAATAGTAGCTTGGCAAGTATTAAACACTCTCAGTTAACTTTTTTTTTCTCTCTGTGTCTATATAAAACTTGTTAAAATGTTTTGAATCTTGAAATACTTAAAGTTTTGAGTTTGAGCTTTTAATCTTCTATTGTCCCCCATTGATTTTACCTTAGAAATTGTTACTGGGAAGATCTGAGGTGGACATCTCTGGGGCTTTGACCCATAGCCAGCTGCTTCCTTCTCCAGGGTGTCCAACTGACCTTTCTGGGATTGGGGTTGGCCTCTACTAGGGAAAACGGTGGCCTGATTATTGGGGTGGGCCCTAGGCCCCCCACAGCACTTTGGTAATTGGTGCTCTGTGGTGTTGAAAAGCAACTAGTCCATATCTCTGGGCATTCTACATTTGGAGAAGAGCTTGAAAACTTCCTTGGGTGCACATTGGGAAGAGGTTACAGGGGACTGTTAATCACCAGGGCTGTTGGGGAGACATATCAGGAATTTTTTGCTTTTTGCTTCTCATTTTGTGGGCTGCTATCTAGGGCCTGAGGTTGCATAAAGTGCTAGTGTTGGCTTAAGGCCCCACAGGCCTTTTGGCCAGACAAACTGGATTCCCAGGCAGCAATACCATGGAGTAGCTTAGCTAAACTCTGGAAACATGTGTTTCTATAAAGTTTTGGTGTAACACGGTCTTATTCATTTGTTTCCATATTGCCTGTGGATGTTTTTGTGCTACAAAACAGTATCAAGTCGTTGTGAATGGCTTACTAAACCCAAAACATTTACTATGAGGCTCTTTCCAGACAAGGTTTAGCAACTCCTGTTCTAGAAGTAGTGCGTGTGACTCAAACCCCCGAACAGAGTGAGAGACACAAAGCAGCTGCCAGCCAGCAGAGGTGTCTGAGCCAACAGCTGAACAGCCGCTAGCATCCATCCAGCAACAGCGGCCAGTCTGCTTGTCCACATCGTCTACCTATTTGTCTTCCTGTCCATTTTGCACCCTTGATCTGATCTGGTCTGCAGTGCAGCATCGTGTGATGCCCTCTGCAGAGTTCTAAGTTAGCTGGCTTTTAGCTGGATTAAGACAATGAAAAGAACTAGGGAGAGGTTAGACAGAGTAAAGAAGCCTGGATATTACTCTACCTCCTCTCTGCTTCTGGAAGATTCTTGAGCAGTGGCTGTACCTCTTCCATGAATCCAGCTCCTGAAAGACTTTCCTGTGGTTTCAGCTTTCACCTCTTAGCTTCTAGTCATATCACCTCTTCCTTGTGGCTCCAGTTTAGGTGTCTAATAACTTCTTGCTGTTGCTAATCTTAGGGTTGTTCATAATCTCCTGTTGGATTCTCAGCCCTTATATCACCTAAGTAACTATTTCCTTACATTCAATTCTCTTTGTTGTTAATAACTGAAGTGATTTCTACTTACTTGACAAGTGTCAGCAGATGAGGGGAAGCAAAGCAGCTGTGACTAAGCGGCCCTTTGTGGAGCTCTACAGGATTCAGGCAGCTTCAGGAATCTGGCTCAGCTACCAGGGAGAGTGAGTGATAACCAGGCCCAGTGTAAGATACATTTAAGTCACATCTCCAGGGTTCTCAGAAACACTTGTGGAAGAATAACATTCCTGTATGAGCAGGTGGGGAACTTGGTTTCAGTGAGACTCAGGCACACATACTAACGTGGCCTGAGTTATGTTCATGGAGTGGAGAAAACTGGGACGTTGGGGTCACACAAACCCTTCCACTTGAATGTAGTGCTGTTGATTTGTCATTATGCATTAATGCCAGTCAACATCTTCCTTAAAGATCATTAGCAGAGTCACGATTTCTTCTATGAAAAACAAAAGGAGAAACTGAAGGGATTTCAATCTGATGATATTTTCATTGTGTCATTAATGATACACATGAACTTTCAGACTCCAATGTCTATTCCCAGGTCTCTAAGTCTGGAAGAGTCTGGGGAGCCACAGAGGCCATTGTAATTTCAATTCATAGTTTGATACGAACAGTCAGCCCTAGTTAAATGCCATCAATAGCTAATGCAGTTTGGACAGTTTAATTATGTACTTGTCTGAACACTTGTCACACTTCTGGTGACTTCAAGGCAGTGTAGTTGTCTTTGGCATGAAAATTTGCAAAGTGTTTTATAATCATTTTTATTAGTGCTTCCTCACATTAGATCACTAGACAAAAAAAAATGAGATATGAAGAGGTTAAGTAACCTGACCAAGACTAGAATTGACACTAAATTGACAAGAAAAAAATGAGAACTGAAACAATTAGCTAAATGGTTCACATAATATTAAAAGGACATCTTTTATTTTGGGGAGGAAGAAGTGGGAGGAGTTTAAATTACTAACCAAATTATCGGGTAATCACTGAACTCTCAGATCTAAGACTAAAATTCATGGTCTCCAGTCATTGTTAAAACACTTACTGTATTGCTTAGTGCTATGTTTTTTATTAAAATTATGAACACTTTGCATTGTATTTAGATTCAGACGCCTTATTTTTGAAGTGTAACATATTTCTATCGCCACCTAGTGGACTGATTTGTAATGAACGCAGGCATATGGCTTGGAGAGGAAAAGGTGAGGAACAATCCTCTTCCAGCCATTCATCCCTTATGGACACCTTATCTCTCAGTTGCTTCACCTCTAACGTTGAACCTGAAAATTTTGTCTGAATATAGACTCCCAGAGAAAGAAATTCAGAATCATGTTATTACCAGACATGTCTTGCCTCCTCAAGGAGAGACAGATGAATGAAGTTCCCAGTGGCCAGGAAAACATGAACATATGTTAAAGTCATTAATGGCTGTGTTGCTTCTGTTTAGCAGCAAGGTATAATGACACAACTAATTTGCCTTTTCCTCATTATGAGGTGTTAACAAGGAGAGTAATTATGACAGAGAAGATAGAAATGGTGGTATTCTTTAAATTAGAAGTAAAGGGTAGATCTAATATACAATGCATTGCTTCTGTTGAAAACAATGCAGTTTATAAAAAATCGAGTTGATATTTCCATTATGAGATGATCTACCATGTCCTTAGAGATTAACTGGGATTCTGGTTTTGTGTATTCTTTCCCATTTTTCTGTAACCGCTTTAGGACAGTACTGCTTTTACTTGAATAAGTGGCTTGTATTGGTCTATTTCCATGGGAGACAATTTTTCAGGTCATTTCTGTAGGATATTTTTTAAAATATAATACTCCTCATAAGACAATTTTTCAGGGTCATTTCTGTAGTATATTTTTTGAAATGTAATATTCCTCCTATATCCAAGGTACTGAGAGTTTATGCCTTTGCCTTTAGAGACAATAATGTTCTTGTAACTGACAATCATCTTAAGAAAAAAACAAACTTCTTTCTTCTGAATCAGCCCCTCTAAACCTGTACCATTCTCTTAGGTTGTGACAAGAATGGCTAAAGACATCTTCTGTATCATTTAAACTTTTCTAGCCATTGTGAGAGCCAGTAAAGGATCCAGATCCTCAACATTTACTTTGTGATTGTTAGGTTATTAAAAAATTTTGTCTTAAAAACGAAAGCTATTTTGCTTCATTAAATTACCATTTTACATACATTTTTCTTATACATTTTTCACTCCTTCTCTAATTATTTCTAGTTAATTGGTTAAGCATGTTAAAAAAGTCTAACCTGGAAGTACCTTGTAATTATAAACTATATAAAATATTGGAAAATTAAAATTAGTTTAGACATAAGGCAAAGATTTCATACCCAGCAGTTTTCTTCAGTGTATTAGAATGAAATAAATACCAAAAATATGCATTTGCATTTGGAACTACTGGGTAAGTGAATGACTTTTTAAAAGGATTGAAGTCTGATAATGCATCTACTTACAAAGATATCTACTTAGAGATATATTATTAATTTTAGTTTCACCCACAAAGACATATCTTAGATAATCTCACATTTACTATTCAGAGTGAAAGTAGTTCTTTGGGCAATATACTTTTTAGAAAAATAACACATGTTTATTACAAAGAATTCCACAGGATGTGAAACATTTAAAAGGATGTTGGAATACCTAAAATGTTATTAACCCCTTTGGGGTTTCCAATAGGCTGTGGAATGTGTATTTGCATGTGTATGCGTGTGAATACACATATTCAATGCTTAAAAAGTTGTAGATATTGCAAATATGTATTTAACTCAATGTTTGATACTATTATTTGACATCTTACTAACTTGCACTCTGGTGATATTATTTTCCCCTTTTTACCTAAAACTTTTCATTTTAGCCTTAATTTTAAACAAAATTCTAGACGTACATAATTTAAAAGGTCAAAAGATTTTTTGAAAACACTGAAAAAGGTTTCCTTTTCACCAAAAAATAACAATCCCCTCCTGGTTGCTCCTATTTCTCAGTTCCCAGAACACTACCACTTTGATCTCTTATAGACGGTACTTTTGGTATTTATGTCAATGTCTTCAACTACGATGCGGTTGTGGAAGAGGAGGTCTTCAACGAGATGGTCAGGATATGTGGAAAGACCTCCGAGTCTGTGCAAGAGTCTGAGACAGTCCTCGCTGTCTTCACGTCACAGCTGATAAGGCAGTGACACCCTCAGGCAATCAGGAAGCTGATGCCCTACCTTGGATAGGAACCCTAGCAGTTGACCCTTCAGTAGATACAGCAGGTTGGGTGCATAGAAAAGAGGGGCCACCAAATTGTCCAGGTGGCATGACATATTGCCAAGGTTTCTGGATTGCTCCTGAAATACAGTGACTTGGTCAATGCAGTAACAGCATGTCTTGTGTGCTCTAAACAAGGTATGTCCAGGACAACTGCCAAAGGAGTCAGGGGCCATCCGGAGATTCCCAAATGGTGAGGGATTAGTAAGTTGATTATATTGGTCCCCTTCCTGCAAAAGGGGTTTCTAAATGTATTCTGGTTTGTGTGGACATTGCATCTGGTTTAACCCAGGCTTCTCCCTATTGCCATACAAACCAAGCTGCCACTATTAAGGGATTAGAGAAGCTGAGTACCAGATACCCTCATTGAAAAGTGAAAGGGGTCACGTTTCAAAGGTCATGATGTGCAAGACTGGGCAAAAGAACATGACGTTGAATAGAGGTTCCATCTCCCCTACAATCCTCAAATAGCATGGGTAGTAAAAAGGAAAAAGGAAATGTTAAAGCATCAGATTAAATTACTAACAGGTAAAACCACCTTGGCTGGGTAAACTAAAGTATTATCTCAGGCCTTATGACATATGAATAATCAGCCTGGGACTGTTGTCCCATATACTAGGTTGGGGACTCCTTGCTGTGGCACCCAATACTGTAAAGGGATAGAAGTCATAGGAAACAGTCATTGCCCCGACTCACCGTGGATCGACATGCTATGTAGCTGAGAACATACAGCATGCCTGGAAAAGGAGTTATCTACTGGAATTTGCAAGGAGATGCCCCTTGGGGATGGGGGAGCTATTTTGCACCCTTGGATGACAGGAACTACTCAATCTCCTCTGGGACCATTGTCCTACTACATACTGGACCTGTTGAAATATACTACACTTGGAAGGGACTGCACCATTGAAAGAGGGATAGAAGGCAGGGGTTCTGGTCTGGCATGTCCCACCCACAGTCCATCTCCCCACACCGGACAGTGTTGTCTGCCTCAGCCAACGTGCACTGTATATAAAACCAGGTCAAGTTCTTAAAGCTGCCAACCTCGCTTTCCTCAAGGCCAGGTGATCATGTTCTGTTTCTCACTGGTGTGATCATTTGGCTGCTATCATTGTTCCCTCCATTGGCCCGGAGGACGTCATAGCACACACAGAAACTCTCACTAAATTCACCCAGCAAGCCTTAAATGGTAACCAACAGACTTGTTTTTACCGAACACTGAAATATCTCTAATGAGTAAAATTGTCCTCCAAAATAGAAAGACCCCTGAAAGAAGGCACCAGTGCCATCATTCAAGCAGAATGCTGTGTTCATGCCTGATAAGTCTGTTAACAACCCATCTGTATTAAATCTCATAAGGGCACAAGTGAATGCCCTGAGCTTTCTGCCTCCCAGCATAGGGGCTTGGTAAAGCAATGGGTTGGATCATGGCGCTCTTGGTGGAAAAAGTTGTCACTGATTTGGGGAATCACTGTCTTAATCTATGTGTTCTCTTGCCCCTGCCTATACTGTTGCTGTGGCATCGGTCCCCAGTGTAGCCAGATATAACTGCCACAGGAGTGACCTCCATGTTAGTGAAATCCCTTGCTAACTACTCAGGGCGCATTTTGGAAGAGGGTGGCATGTAAAATTATGAGAGCTAGTCACAAGGTCTAGAGTGTTGGAGGAGGTCATCAAAAGGATGTGACCACCCGTTGACCTACAAGTTGGACCTGGGTATTTGGAGGCTTCCCATTCCCTTTCCTGTTCTTGAAATGTGTGTTTTGCTTGCCTTTTCTGCTCCCAGAAACTGCCTCAAGGACATAGCCTTGAGATAGTAATGTGGCATTGAGACCATATAGACAGGATATGTTTCTAATGCAGTTAGGGCCTCTATGTAAACTTGTTAAGATTTGGTAGGTCGGTGTAGAGATCTGTCTTGTGGATGCCCAATACAAACAATGCATGTAAATTCCCTTGCTTATTAAACTTGCCACCCACCAGTCTGGAATGGTCTGTCTCTCTCGCCAATGTCTTCCTGCTCTCCATGTACAGGGGGAAGTTTCAGATTACACCTGGGAAACTCCAGAGGTTGTGAACCCACAAACTGATATCCTGCTATGGAAGTGAGAAACCTGTCCTCAACCTGACAGCCTGAACTTTCTTTCCATACTCTATATTCACATTCATAATACCCTAACATTGTCATTTTGTATAGATTATTTTCTAAGCTTACATTATCCTATGTTAATTATAATTACAACTAAGCAATGTGGTAAGAGATGATGACATTTATTTTCCTGAACAATTTTTTTTTTATCTCTCTCCAGGGAAAGATTAGTGATTGTCTTACTTCTTATTAGCTTAGTTTTCTATGATTTTTTTTAATAATCCACCTCAAAGCCTTTAGCAAATTGCCTATATATTCTCCCAAAAGTCCATATGTATCAGGTAGTGTGCTAAGCGCATCTTCCCTAACAATTCTCTCCCAGAACCTTCTGCTCTGCCTCAATCTAGCATCCTGAAATTTCTCTTGACCACCTTCCTGGGTTTGGATCTTGTGCTTTCTCTTACCCTGACTCCTTTGTTGGATTACGCTATTTTTTGTAGTGTGCTCTCAGAAAGAATACAAGGGAGGTAAAATTTTGAGGCTTTGCCTGTCAAAATACTGTTACTGTTCTCTCATGCTTGATTGATAGTTTGGCTGTGTGTATAACTCAAGTTTGGAAATGAATTTTTCTCAGAATATTGAAAGCATTCTTCCACTGCCTTCTAGCTTCCACTGTCCTTAGTGAGAGGTCCAAAGGCATTACAATTCCAGATCTTTTGTATAAACTTATAGGTACTTCTTGTCCTGAATACTATAGATTTATATGACGATAAGCCTTGTTGCATGTCAATTTTATTATATTGGAGGACATTCATGAGCCCTTTCAATCTGAAAAGTTACTTCCTTTGGGGAGAATTTTTTTTAAGTTTATTTATTTACTTTGAGAAAGAGAGAGTGCACACACAAGTGCAGGGGAGGGGCAGAAAGAGAGGGACAGAATCCCAGGCAGCCTCTGTGCTGTAAGCACAGAGCCCTTTGTGGGGCTCCGTCCTGTGAATTGAACAATGAGACCATGATCTGAGCTGAAATCAGGAGACGGACACTTAACTGACTGAGCCACACAGATGCCCTGCTTCTGGGAGAATTTTCTTAAATTATTTTATTGCTGTTTCCTTCCCTTATTTTTCTTTCTAAAATTCTTTAATTTTCTTAATGCTTATTTAGTTTCAAGAGAGAGACAGACAGACAGACAGAGACAGAGCCCAAGTTGGGGAGGGGGGAGAGAGAGAGGGAGACAGAATGCAAAGCAGGCTCCAGGCTCTGAGCTGTCTGTCGGTACAGAGCCCAACACAGGGCTTGAACTCATGAACGGCGAGATCATGACCTGAGCCGAAGGACACTTAACTGACTGAATCACCCAGGTGCCCCTTCTTTCTAAAATTCTTATGTTGTGATGTTAAATTTCCTGGGCTGATACTCTAATTTCCTTATATTTCTTCTCTTTTTTCTATCTTTGTCCTTTGGTTCTATTTCAAGATGATTACTTCAGTTTTATCTCCGAAAACCTTTATGTTCTAAGAAGAAATCTTTACTGTATTATTCTGTTCTTATTTTACAGCTGCAAAATATATTCTCATCACGCTGAGAATATTAGTGACAATATTTTTTACCATTTTTTCCTATGCATAGTCTTCATTTTTTTTCCTGTTTTCTATTTTTTCTCTCTATTTTTAATGTTAAATGATTTCCTCAAATATTCAGCAATCAGATGTTGCTTGTTTATGTATAGCACTGGGACTCCAACAATTGATTAGAAGGTCACAAGTAGGGCTTGCAATGTGTGCTTTGCTGTAGGATGACCTGGCTGAGCCTTTTAGCTGAGGAATTTTGATGTCAAGCATAGGCTGGTTGGATTCCCCAGAAAAGAATCTCCAAATCTCTTGCTGAGAAGATACACTGCACTTTGTGTTTTGGAAATTAAGGGAGAAGGGAGAGCTGGGGAATGTCAGAATCCAGTATATATGCATTTATTTAATCCTCAGTTTACACCCCCTCCCCCCCCATACCTTTGCTCCCAACCGTGTTGATGTTTTTCAGACAAGGGAAGAGCTGTTTTACTCTTTCCAGAAAATAAAGCTCCAGTCTATTGTCTTAAGGGAGGAGCAATATCCTACTGTGTGGAAAAGTGGACAGGTACCTGGTTCATAAAGTGATCTTTTTTCAATGCAGTCCCTTCATTTCCACTTTTAGAAGTACCTGATATGACAGCCTTCCCACAGAGAGATGAAGCTCATGTCCTCTTTCCTTGAATCTGAGTGGATTTGTGATTTATTTGACCAATAGAGTATGGGAGAACTGAGGCTATGTGATTTCCAAGTCTAGGTCATAAAGGTCCTTCCGTTTTGGTGGCCAGAGATACTCACTCTTGTAGTCCTGAACCATCATATAAAAAGCCCACCTGCCTTGAGGCCACTCAAGAGGCCATATGTAGGCATTCCAGTAAAAAACCCAACCTGAATGTGTCCTTGTCTAATCCAGCCCAGTAATTAGGCTGTAACTGAAACAGCCATCTGAAAAGCAGTTTTCTAGCCCTGGGCTGTTCCAACTTCCCACCATTCAAGCCATCTCCATTTGTGGTCCCAGACATCATGGAACAGAAAACAGCCATCCAAAAGCCTGCTTTCTGAATTCCTCATCCACAGAATGTGTGAGCATGATCAAATGGGTATTGTTTTCTACTACTAAGTTTTGGGGTAGTTTGCTATAGATATAGCAATAGATGCAGTATGCCCAGTACTGCTGATTCATGAGCGATTGAGAATTCTGGTCCAAGCCAGGTTGATTCTTGGATTTCTTCACCACGGACTTAGGATTCTCTTTGCTCAGGTCTGTTAAGTCTTTTGCCACTATGTTTCCGAAGTCTCTTTTCTTGTGCTCCTAGCCTTTGTGGGTACAGTCTTTTAAAAATAAATCTCTTTCCACTCACTTCAGAGGAGTATCTAAAGGATGCATGGTAAATACATACATCTGTGTTTCCATTTCACCCAAAAGTCCACTAGTATTTTTGTTTATAAATATCTAATCTGGCTCCGTTATACTCAGTTTAACTCCTCATATAACACTTACCATGAGGTTTATTATCTGTCCTGTTTGTGGCAGTGAGTGCATTTTAGTGCCAAAGAAACTCCCCACATTACTGGTAGGTGTTGCTGCTGACAATCCTGATACCCTATTTACTACTCTGAATAACCAGGGCTTTCTTTATTTGAACAATGTCTGATACTTAAAGATATATATTATGCCTTATCAAATTAGTTTAATTTTGAAATAACTCACTGGAAATGTATCAGGTAACAATGTTCTCAAGGGGCGTGCCTCCTCATTTGTTCTTTTTCATGAAGAAAACACCACAAGCACTGTATATATTTATCTCATTATAACTTTCTTGCAAAAGAGAATCTTAAAAGCAGTGTATGGATGCCACCATCTCATTTTCTGGAAACTTCCCTGAGACCTTTTACTCTTAAGTAGCACTTCAGCTTGATAACCAAGTTTTCCATCAGTTAAGCCCATTCACAAGATTTAACCTGATATTTCACTTCCTTCTTGCTAGTTAGATTGTGTCTCATATAAGATAGTCTCTTGGTCATGCTTTTGAATCCAGCTCACAATGTATTTCTTATATGGTGGAATAAAAAGAGCTGTGTTTGTCTCAGAAAAGCTGGGTCCATGGACTAGTTCCTTTGAAGGCTTGGCTCATTTCCTCTGCAGAGTGGGATAACTGGTTATCATCTCTGAATTGGGGGATTATCATAGCTCACTTACAAATGAAAACAATAATCCCTTCTTCAGTGTGTGTGTGTGTGTGTGTGTGTGTGTGATTACTGGAAAGTATAAGGTTGTTAAAACAGTTGTACACAGTGTAATGAATTATTTAGTTTTGAACCAAATGTGAGGTGACCAAAAGTAAGTGTCTAGATCAGTATGCTGTGTATAGCAACCTCACATCTGGCTTCATTTCATATTTTCACATTTGTTTTACTTTCTTGCTTCAAAAAATTCATGTAAACATGGTTTATTTTATGTATCCTTGGAAGGATTTTGATTAAAGATGGATGCAAATTTTAAAATATATTAAATTACTTAAACATGTTTAGCCTGCATATTTTGCTTTAAGTTCTGCTAATATTTATGTTTCGAGACCTTAACTAGGCGTATTTAAGAGAATGAATGTATTTTAATGGATATGTATGTATAATGACATGTATTCATCATGGGGTCTCAGAATTATTTCCTAAATGCATCATATGAGCATTATATTCCCAAATTAATTACGACCAATTTAAAGATAGAAAAATCTCATCATATGTTTGCTTTGTCCTTCTTCCAAATCCAACAGGACGATTTCAGGTGGGTGATAAATAACTTCTAAATGCACACAAAATATATTTGGCAAACATTTCCCAGCAAAATACAGGTAGGGAATTGCAAGTAGAGAAAACCATTTATCTTACAGTTCCAACATATGACTTGATGTTACACCAAATCAGTGGTTTTTCCATTTTCCATTATGTGGTTTCTCCAACTTTCTTACCAAAATATATTTTATCTAAATATGTTCCAGAGTTATACACAAATATTTACTCTGGCCTCAAGTGAATCACTTTCTACTGGTCTGCAGTTGCCTGAACATTTGCTTATTCCAAAACAACATTCAACACAACTGCCTGATTCTGTCCATATTTTTTTCCACTGAATCCGAAGCTGCACATTGGCATTGGTCTATAAATTTGACACAAAATGGTAGCTGGCAGAAGTTTGCAAATCAACCGCAAAATGCTATATAAAGGAAGAAGTGATCCTAATATATCAAAATAGTTAGCATCTGGCCTTATCAGCCTAATGACGTAAATTGTCTAGATAGCTTTAAAGTGGGCTGCAGTGAATGAGCCATCCATCCAAGTGAGATTTTACAAGCTGGAGATTTTCCTTGGAGCAAATTCACAGAGTCAAGAATTAACAAGAAAGGCTTCCATAATCTTTATTTATGAAGGAGAATAAAACTACAGATCTAAATAATCACAGATGCTTAATATATGATGCACATTAGTTCACCTTCTGGGTGACCAGCCTTAAAAGTGTTTTATTCCCCCAAAATGTCTTCTATTTTTCTTGCTCCAGCTTTCAGGATAGAGAGGTTCAATCTCAAAACAAAGGCTGTCTGAGAACACATCTCCAATTACCGTGTATCTTGTGAGTGGCCCAGTCTACCCTTATTCTAGGAATAGAGTTCTAGTATTCACAGACTCTTTTGGCAATAGGTGATACACAGACTCAAAGAAGCATGAACCGCATGGCACAGATCCATTATTAGTACCCTGCTGCAACACTCATCTTCATTGTGCAAGCCTCTAGGCCTAAGTGGATTATAATACAATAATCTAATTCAATTAAAAGTGCATCTGGAGAACAATGTAAATTTACATTTAGTGTTCCTAACTTGTTATGTAGCTTTCGATATTTCGTATCATGTACTATTCATGGCCCTCCTTGTACTCTACCTCTCAATATTTTCCTAACGTTTCTCACGCCAGTCATTGGATTTAAATTTTTAGCCAAAGTGTTTACTGCATGTGAGAAGCATTGAATGTGAAAAAAACAAACCACATATCTACTCTGTTTCACAGATTAGATTTAAGCTTTTTTCCAGAACAATCCTTTTGTGAGATTAATATCTAGTTAGTGAAAGGTATGACTTCTTTCTATCAATATTTAACTGAAAAGAATTTGACTTTACATTCTGTTCCCCAATAATTAACACCCACTTTGATATTGTAGATGAAAGGATTTTGTATTCATTTTGTCGACAGAATGATTTGAGACCAAGGAGGAAATGCTGTTTGACAACCTCTGCATATTCTTCATTCTGGGGAGAAATGCATTCTGCTAGCTGTCCAATCAATTATGTAGACAAAATGAATTTCATCATAATTCTGTCAACAAAATGCTAACTTGGTTAAATTATTCTCTCCACAAAATGAATTAACTTAAAAATCCTTTTGTCCACAAAATAGATTTAAGCATTTAGTGGAGCCTTGTAAATACTATCGTCTGTTAGTTTAGTATGTGTAATGCAAATATGTGGATTGGCTATGTCAGCATTTCTAGTTCTTTAGAGGTTATGGACCTGTGTGTTGTAGCTTCCCTTTTCATTGAAGGTCAAGTGGAGAGCAAAGTCAATTATCCTGAGAATAGCATATGGTAGATAAATGTAGCACTGTCCAAAACTACTATAAGTTAGATCCATTTGAACATCATGCATTTTTAGAAAGTATAATTTAACAAGCTTGCCAGCTAATTAAGTCTTTAATTAGGGCTTCATAGTCAACAAGTCATTTCAGGGATAATTCTTCGTAAAGAAAAGAGACTGCTGGTTCAACTTCTGGACAAGTTACTGCTAAACAAAATAAACTCTTAAACATATTACAATGTATCATGTAAAAAACATTCAGTATCACCTTCTATGATATTGTTGTCCTCTTTGAGCATATAAATATTTTAAAATAAATGCTTTGGTAAATGTATGAGATGTGGAGGGTGCAATGTATTTTTTTAAATAAAAGAAATTATTAGTTGGATTCAGCTTACATTACTTAGTTTTTAAAAGCACTGTTCATCAACGTGATGTCAAGGAACATATGGCACTCATTTAGTTTAAAGCATTAACTTGTTCATGAAAATGTGGAATAGTAGTAAAAGAGTAATATTTTTCCTTTTTATTACTGTATTTAACCAATAATGTAAACTGGCTTGTTGCACCAAACCTAAATCCAATTAGAATACAGAATTTTAAAACTATTAAATATTGTCTTTGATGTCTATATATATTTTATTGGCTTTGGAAAGATAGCACTGCCTTGTCTTATTCCAGTAGTTGTCAAATTATTTAATTTGAAAGGTGGTCATCTTTCATATCACATCTTCATAAGATTCTTCTTTTTCTTTAAGTTTATTTATTTTGAGAGATCGCATGCATGTGTGAGTAGGGGAAGGGCAAAGAGAGGGAGAGAGAGGATCCCAAGCAATCTCAGATTAATTAATTATTAATTAATTCAAAACAAACTGATATCTGATACCATAGAGCCAGACACGAGGCTCAATCCCACCAGTGTGAGTTCATGACCTGAACTGAAATCAAGACTCTGACACTTAACCTACTGAGCCACCCAGGCACCCCTGAGATTCTTCTTTTATTTGATTGGAAAATAATAAGTTAGACAGAAAAAAAAAAAAGTTTATAGGGAAATTAACAATATAGTTTCTTGCACAAAATATCGTTCATGATTAAGAAGCATAAGGTTTAGGGCCACCTGGGTGGCTCAGTTGGTTAAGTGTCCAACTTCAGCTCAGGTCATGATCATGCTGTTCTTAAGTTCGAGACCCATGTCAGGCTCTGTGCTGACAGCTCAGAGCCTGGAGCCTGCTTCGGATTCTGTGTCTCTCTTTTGTGTGTCTCTCTCTGCCCCTTTCCCACTCATGCTCTTTCTCTCAAAAATAAATAAACATTAAAAGAAAAAGAAGCATAAAGTTTAGGAGAGCTGTAATTTGTGACAATATGAAAAAGAAGTGACTTTTGCAAACAATGCTTTCTCAAAATTAGTAAAATCATGCTGTTTTTGAAAGCCAAAAACTGTATGACAATTCTGTGCCACTTGAAAATAACTCCATTGCTATATGCCTAACATGAGAACAGCGACTGGCATTTAGATGATCACAATATTTGTTGAATAATCAAATAAAGTATAAATTTCCCTTTTTTCAAAGCACACACGATTTTATGTAACTTAGTCAAGATATACAATATTTTGCTTTCCCTTTAAAATGTTGATGTCCTGTCATAAATGGCAGCAGTGAATGGAAAAAAAAGTAACACGGAAAAAATGTACTGCTGAACTTGTCTATTTTTGACAGAAGTGGCAAAATTCTCATTGACAGTAATAGAGGCTAGAGTCCTAATGCGATTTGTTCCTGATTGGGTCATATGTGTGTATAGGAATCAAGGCTCTTCAGTTTTCAGCGATATCCTTTTGTGATCTGTTTTGTACAGAAGACACAAACTTTTTTAACTATTGGACTTAAGAGAATGTATTTCAGAGAATACATAATCTAAGTCATACTACGATGGATAACAAAGTTATGGGACATTGACAGAGAAAAATATGTAAGTGGTTTATAGAGTACAGACTACAACAACAGGCCAGTTGAGTCAAATCTTAGGACCAGTACATAAATTCTAGCAAGAAAGAATGAATAGCTAGAAGATCATGGGTAAGGTCTAGATGTACATGGAATAGCATCCCCCTCAAACTTGAATGCTTTGAAACATTGTAACTCAACAATATTGTGATTCTCAAAACCTTTGCTAGAGAGACCTTATCCTCTTTTATTATTTATAGCCACAAGTTAAGAATTAATGAACAGTATAATACAGATCTTCCTCAACTTACGATGGGGTCAAATCCCTACTGAAATCATAGCTTAGCCTAGCCTGCCTTAAAGGTGCACAGAACACTTCCATTAGCCTGCTGTTGGGCAAAATCATCTAACACAAAGCCTCTTTTATAACAAGGTGCTGAATACCTCATGCAATGTATTGAATACTGCACTGAAAGTACAGAATTGTTGGGTGGGTACAGAATGGGTATAAGTGTGTTGGCCATTTACCTTCATGATCGCTGGCTGTCTGGGAGGGGCAGCTTGCTACTTCTGTCCAACATCATGAGAGAGGATCGTACCACATATCGCTAGCCTGGAAAAAGATCAAAATTCAAAATTTGAAATACAGTTCCTACCGAATGCATGTGGCTTTTACACCGTAGTAAAGTTGAAAAATTGTAAATTGAACCATAGTAAGTCAGGGACTGCCTCTACGTACAAATATAATACTAATTAATTACCTACAGTGATTAACATATCATTAATATGCAATATATAATCAATGGTACTAATATGACATACATGAATGATATGATATAATGAACGTATAATATATAGCATAATATGTAATATGTTTTAGGTATTATATATAATATATAATATTATATTCTACATATTCTATATATAATTTTATCTATATCCTGAGACAAAGCAGGATATAGGTATGTAATTACGCAAGAACATATGTTTTAGGCATAGATAGACAGATAGATACATAAATAAATAACCAAAAGAAGTCTATGAACCACTAGTGATTAAATACAAATTACATAGTCCATAGGCTGATGCTGATTCAAAACACATAACATAAAAGTGATATTTTATGTTAATTTTATACTATAGATGATCAGCATTGTGAAAATGACTTCCTGAGAAATGACTTCATGACTTTCTGTTTCTTTTTTATTTTATTTTCCTCACTTATATTTTCTGTTTTCTTACAATTGTACATATTGCTTTTTAATTTTAAAAAGCATTTAAAAATACCTTTTAATAAACACATCATACTAATATATATATATATTATATACATATATATATATATGTAATATATATTTCAATAAGCTACATTAACAATAAATCTTCCAAGCTAAAATCTTATAGTAAATATGAGTTTATGTGAGTATCTTTGTGAATGTGTTGCAGCAAGTACAAACAGGTTGTATGCTTTTGTAGTCCATGGGATACCATGATATCCATTGTATGTAGGAATAATACCAAAATGCTTGTAAATTTTAAGGGCCAAGTATGTTTAATTTGCTGCTATATTATCAGTCCCTAACACAGAGGCTGGATTATAGTGGACAGAATGATAACATCTCAATCTCTATTCCCTCCTACATATATTAGGGACAGTAAAGATCAGCTCCCTTTCACCCTTTTTCAGCCACTTGGTTGCTGCTTCTCCTAGCCTTATGCTTTGTTCCTTTCCCTATCACTCTCAGCTTTACTCTAGCCATCTCTTAATTTCTTTTTGGTCAAGCCTGAAACTCAAGGACTATTGCCCCCCTTTGGTATGACTTGTTACTACTTTGGAAGTGTTCAGCATAAGTGTGATATTGAGAAACTCACACTTTTATCATTTTAGTTTCTTACTTCCTCCCAAATCACCTTCTAGAGCTATTTGGGTAAAGCAAAATTTACCACAAAGCATGGAATTACTGAAGGCAACCACAACATAGGGAAAAACATTCCCAAGTGTAAGCTAAACATGACTGATAGTCCATACAGAATGGAGCAAAGGGCAAAATTAGATTATGCCCCAGCTTTACTCTTCTGTCTTAAGGCCAATAACTTCTTTGTATTTCAAAAGAGAAAAAATAAATGTCTTTGATCCAAAGCTTTTGCCTTTCCTCAGGAATTCTCCTCATCATACGGCTTGGTCTTAATAAAAGATTGTTGTAGATTAGCTCCTTGGAAATCAGACCCACAGTAGAATTTTGCACACAAGATACTTAAGAAGAGACGCCCTTAGAAACCAGCTCCCATAGATGAAAGGGAAGGAAGCAGGAAGGGGCAAAGGGAAGAGTGAAAACTGAAAATTGGCCAACTCCACAGGAAGCTATGGAGCTACTATGTCCCTTCAGTGTGGTGCCAAGTGTGGCCAGGACAAACTTAGTACTCACTTATTACTCACTGAAATTAAAATTCCTTGAATGTAGGTTCTGTATTTTATGTATTTTTGGCTTATTAGTAACTAGACCACTAGTTGTCACAAAGAAGTCACTGAGTCAATAAGTATTTGTTATTGAAGGAGAGAATAGCAGATCTTGCATTACCTCACTTCTGGATAAAGAATATCTTCCCAAAAAGAGGATTTATGGGATGAAAATTAGTTGAAGAATATCCAGTGTTCATTAGCTGAAATCCTACTACTATATAACAGGCTGCAAAATGGTGTAATGTTATAATTTTGCATCCACAGGTCAATTCTATGACAGAACTGAACAACAGGTGTAGAAACTGAGGTTTAAAAGATTAGAAAAAAAGTGATAATATTGCTAATGAAAGGCAGATACAAAGCCAAATGATCTGACATAGTTGTCTTCGTTGTATGAGGCAAGACCTCAGTGGAACCGCTCACTCAAGATTGTTGAATTGTACTGTTGATTCTTTAGCCAATATAAGAGTCAAATGAAATATTGCATGTGAAAGCAGTTGACTAGTGAAATTTTAGAGTTCTAAAACTCTGAGTTGTCATAATTATTTTTGTTATATTATTATTCTGGGAAGCTTTGCACTTAAGACTTTTATTATTGAAATAGCTTACATAACTAATGTCCTGTTCCCTAGGAAAGGAGAATCTTGATTAGAAAGCTTTTTTCTATTATACCTTCTGTCTTCACCAGAAAAAGAAGCAAAAAGTCCTTTTATACCAATGTTCTCTATTTTATATTATAATTACATCCATTCCAGCAATTGTATCTTTGAAAGGAATAATAGACAAGAAGCATGCCATGGTAAGCAAAGAAGCGTACTAGTGATAACTTCATGTGAGTAATGTCAGTCTTTTTCTTTGCCAGCATTACACAATAAATAGCATTTTGGAGTTAATATGATAACTTAAGATTGGCTATATTGTATCACTAAACACCATTTCTCATCTACATCTTTTCTTGTATAAGCTGAGAAGCTAATGTTTAGCAGAAGTGAGAGTGAACAATAACAGGAGCAAAATGTTGCATTAATATTTAATGTAATGCTTTTTGAGAGTATAAAGGGAATAAAACCATTCAAATGCAAAGCAATCTGCAAGGATGCTTTCAATTTAAATGTTTTGCTAGGAATACCTTTATTTTGCTGAAGTTTTGCTGGTGAGAAATAAGAACACTAAGTAACTGTAAGCTTAGCTTCTTACATTTCAGTATGACTCTATGATGGTCTCCTCACTTTTCCTATGGTTTTCTAAAATAATAGATCCTAAACCTTTGGATTTCACATATCATTTGTAGGTTTGCAAACTTTTAGTTTTGACAGATAAGAATGCTTTTTAAAGAAGCTGTCATATAATTCCAATCGTAATTTTATTAAAGAAATTTTAACCCAATATTTCTCCAAAAAAGATGATCTTATAACTGAACATGTTTCCTTTTATAAAACACTATTCAAATAATTATCTTTTACTAAAGGACATAATATCTAGGTTTGGCATATAGAATAATTCTCTTTTTCATCTCAGCTGAAAAAAAAGATGCACAGATTAACTCTGGATTTGAAACAGGTGTGTTTCTATAACTTAGCCAAGTTCCAATAGTAATTCATGTTATATTTTAATTAAAAAGTTAAATGCCTGAGAGACTTCATTATGCTTAATGTTTCCTAGTCTTTACCTAAGTCAGAATATATTCTATGCCCCAAATTTCTTAATTGCATTTTTCAAAAAGTGGATCCTTACTGAAATGTTCAATTTCAATGAGAAACCAATGCTTTATAAAAGAAATCAATTGAACATTTTATAACTTAAGAAAATGAACTATTCTTTTAAGGGATTTGAACCAGAGGGTGCTTTTTAATGGAAAAATCATTTTATCTTTTTCTTGTTATTTACAGAACTGAATGAAAAAAAAGCTGCCTAATTCCCTAAGCTATTATATCACAACATCTGAATTTATGCATATGTTCAGAATGGCTTCACAAGCTTGCAGAGAAGGACATTAATGCCAGTGGGAGGTATGATTCACTACTTTAATATATTCTTTTTATGGATTTCAAGACAAATAAAGCATATATGATTTCCAGTAAGCAACTGGGTAAATAACGCTTGAAATAAAATGGTTAATTTTCTCCCGATTCTGATAAACTCATTGCTGGAAACTATGTTCATTCTGAGAAAAATTTAAAAAAAAAAGAAAAAAGAAAAAATCTGAGAGATGAGCAGAAATAATAAGGATTTTTACGAGAAAAAAATAGATGAAGTAAAACTAAAACACTTGGTCAAACAGTAAGAAAGAAGAGGTTACATTAACAATTACAATTTCTTGACAGACAAATATAGAGGCAAACAAATTACTGGTTAGAGTGCATGGAATCATAAGTGGAAACAGCTACGTTCCAAATGGTTTCTAAAGAAGTTCTGAAAGATGAATTTTCTCTCAGAGACTATGGAACACTGAATCTGACATTTCTACGTTCCAAGAGACTACGATTTCCCATCATTCATGTAACACCAGCCAGAAAAAAAGAGAAGTCAAAGAAGAAAATCTTTGAGCTTTTCCTATTCAAAGTTCAGAGCTTCAGGGTTTACGCATTTACCTGCAGGTTGTTTGCAAAAGAACTCTGGTTGAGGAGCATACGGAAATCCCTTAGGGCAAGACCTTGTCCTGCTGTCTTTTAGAAATGACTTCAGGACCAGGTCACACTAAGTGTGGTCAGTAGCAGAGCTAACTTGTCCGGGAATGGCTGGGATCCTGACAGCAGACAGCTGAAGGAACACGTCATAAGTCACAAGTATTTAGAAGGGCATCAGGTTGTCAAGCTATAAGGACAGGAAAGTCATTCAAATTTGAGATGAACAGCAAGTAGATAATGGAAGAAACTGTGCTAAATGAGCAGAACATAGAATTATGATTGTGAGGTCCAAGGAGGAGAACTGGTATCAGTAGAAATGAAATTCCTGTAAGGACACCTGATCTTGTTAAGAAAGACCTGGGAAGCAGAGCAGCTGAGACGGTTTTTAGGGGATCAAAGCAGTGAACTGGGAACATAAGTATAGACTGGAAACGGATTGTGGGGGACATAGGAAAGAAAATTGGGACTTAGTCATAGGAGAATAATGAAAAACTCAGAGAGCTAGTCACAACAGATGCAAGAGTGGCTGAAAGAGTCAGGGCTGATTCATAAGCTATTAAAATATTATTCTGAGTTTTCTTACTTGCTGCCCTTCTAACCTAAACTGAGCTCACATCTATGGTAACCATGAACCAGAAAATGAGACTTCAGTGACTCTGTCTTTGAAGATTCTAATCTAAAGGCCTGCAATATTTCTCATCAATCGGGAAAAACAGTCTTCCTTTCAGCTTTCAAGTTTTCTAATAACAAAGTAAATTACACATTAAACAATTCTTCCCAAAGACCTATTGGGGGTGGGAAAACTGGTCATAGGTAGTATGGATAATATTGGTATAGAAAGTATAGTATAAGTTATATTACTTTCTAAAGCTTCTGTACTAGCATGAATTGATATACAGCTGCGACTTACCTGGTAAGTGTACTGTTTATATTGCAAGTATTCCTACCTCTGAAGAAAATCTTAAAGAGAACTGAAATTAATTTAACTCATTTTATTCAATTCACATGTATGTGATTATTATTATGTGTCAGGCATTGCACTAGGGCTTGGAAATAGAAGATGAATAAAACAAAATCATAGTTCTCAAACAGCTTGATTCTAGTAAAGAAATATACATAAATATACATTCTAAAGCAAATGGTTATGAATCAGTTATAAATGCAGCAATAGGACTGTGAACACAGTAACAAACTCACTAGCAATCACAAAAGTACAGAATGGAAGTGATTAACTCTGTGTGAGGATTATTGGAAGGGTCAACAATGACCTTCATCATTTGACATTTAAAAATTTCCTAATCTCTTAAAAAGGCAAAATTGAGCAAAGTCATAATATCATAGGTTTATTATTTTTTTGACCAAGTGGGGGACAGGGAAACTTGAGAATAGGTTGAACTACTTCGTTAAGTTTTAAAAGTTAAGAATAATTCACTAACATTTCTAGATTATTGCTTTCTAATTCTCTTTCTCCATCCACTTTGGCACCATGAGCCATGATACCATTTCATCCAGAGCAAATGCATAAAAAACCTCATAATTCATTTATAGTGTCTGATCTTAGCCTTCAGCTGTGGAATAAGAAGTTTCAGGAACTAAGTGAGATATTTCATGGACAAAGAAGGCAAAGCAAGAGAGGGGAATCCTAAAATCCCTCAATTCTTGAGACAAAAAGAACCAGTTTGAAATTCTATTTTTCCTTTTTTTTAATGAGTACAATTTAAAACTGTATAAACAAATATGATTTAAATTTGTAAGAATTTTTCATTAAAGATTTATAAATCTGACGAGGACCAAGTGCAGTGTTTGGTATATAGTATCTTTTAATAAATATTCATTGAATTAGTTAATGAGTGAATGAGTTGAAGAGAGAATTACACTGGATAACAAAAAAAAAATGAGATCAAAAGGATTATTTTAATATCCAAACCCATACTAATGGGATTATATTTGACCTTAGGAAGACCATCAAAGTGGCGTGTGACTACAACACTTTTTTTTTTTTACAGCAAAAGAGATAGCCTTATTTAATCCAGGAGGTAGTAGATCTGATTATGCTTATCAAACTGTTCAAATGAAGTAGGCTGAATGATACTCTGACCTGCTGCTGCATTGTTTTGCGACCTTGTTCAAATCACTTAATCCTGATTTCTTCACTGGGGAAATTATCTAGAGTTGACAAGCAGTTTAATATCTGGGTAGTTTGAAACCTCAGTATTTTATGCCCCTCCCCACCCTCCAAAAAAAGTTGTTAGTGTTTAAGAACCTCTGATTAACTCTGTGTGAGTTAATTATGGCTGATAATAATAATGGCTGGCTAGTTTTAATTTATTATTTTTTAGTTGTAAACATGGCTTTGTTTATAAATTCAGGATGACTGTGAAACAACAGAACTGATATTGCCATTTTGGAATTTTCCTCCACAAAAACTTTAACTTTATGTACTCTATTTCAACTCAAAACTACTGACCTTTTGGAGATTCTGATGAAACTCTAGAGTGAAAAAGAAGTAAAATTAAGTTACTGATTACACACTGGCATTAAAAGGTTATTTACAATTTCTGCAAGTGGACAGTTATAAGGCAGGCATGCGTTCCACTGAAGCCACGGGGTCTGGTGATCAGGCACAGATCCGACTCTCGTCTTGCATTCTGCTGTTGATTGCCATTCTTTGTGTTGTGGCTACAAAATCCCAGAATAGCAGTTACAGGATGAAGATGCCATCAGAGATTATAAAAATGAATTTGACTTTATATAGCATCCTTCATGAGCCTTGTGTTTTAAAAATGGAAAAGAGAACTCATGAAAGATACTTTGAATGACAGAAACAGAAATGAACTCAATTTGCAGAATGGATATAGTCCAGTCCAGTGGCAATGGAAACTTTTCCCACAAGGATAAGTGAAGCATAGGCTACTCTAGAGTCATTTGTACGCATTCAAAGACTTCTGTCTCTACGAACACAGCCTTTGGCTACATTCTAAAACTGCTAATAAGAATGCTGAGATCACTTCTGCTTTATTTTTATGTGGGCAGAGTTCCATGGAATTGTTTAGAAAACACTCTCTTATTGACTTCCTCATTTTCAATCAGTAGATGAAAATAATATTCAAGCTGGGTTTCTAGGACTCACAGCATGAGAACAGGGAGAATAAGACAGGACTCAATCTAACTAATCCCAATGACATTCTTTAGGAGCTAAAATTTAATTGCTCATCATTGAGCCAATTATATTAATACTTTGTTATATTCAACCACAACATATTAATTCTTCAGCAAGCTAGAGAGGGGATTGGAAAGTTACAGGGTAAAGTGGCCTCTCTAGTCCTTGTCCTGTAACCTATCATAGCAGGTATTTTGAGAACAAAGAAAAACATAATTAGATGACCACATGTCTTAAGCTAAAAACATAGTATGACTTACTCATATATATATTCTTCAGGATAAGCTTCCCTAAACACCATTGCCTCTCTAATGAAGTCAGGATGCCTAGTGTAGACTCTCAACTCTGTACTTTCCTTCATGGAGGTTGGAATGATTGTACTATTACATCTGATCAGAGTCTGTCTTGCTACTAAACCATAACTTCCAGATTTTGTTTGCCATTGCATTGCCAGTAGTTAGTACAAAGTACATTCGGTTAACATTCATTGAAATGATGAATAAATTATTTAAGAAACAAGCAGCCTTATCTCCTAAAAACTCACAATTGTCATCAGGATCCTACTTTTAAATATATCTAGTTCAACAAGAAATTACCATCATTTTCAATCCTAGAACTTAACCAAGTTAATTCGAACAAATTCAGTGAACAAAGGTATTTAAGGCTTTAAGAGAGAATTTCTAGTCAGCTCACTATCCTTTCCTTTCAGATCTTTATTGGCAATTCGTGCATACCCAACTCAGAAAGGTCAAGTGCCCCAATCCAGCTGCTTTCCAAAAGGAGACACTCTGCTTCACTGAGAGACCATATTCAGCTCATTTAAAACATTTCTAGACAGAAGGGGAAGAAGCAGTCAGTATAGCCAGGGGGATTCACCTACAAAAATCTTTCCCTGTAAATAACAAAAATTTTAGGACAGAACTGTGGTAATAATATTTTAAAGATGTAATTATAATTATATGGTGCTTTTCTGCCTAGGGGATCAAGACATTATTACATTTGTCCTCCCAGGTAGCTTTTTAAAAAATTATAAATGGCTCATCACACAAAAGCCAAAGAAAAAAGAACAATAGTAACACGCAAGAGCCACTTTCTTGATTCATGTAGATTATTTATCCTCCCATTAAAGGTTCATCATCCAAAAGATACCAATGGAAAAGCCATACCTACTCTTTCTTAAATAAAAATTATTGGAATCCTTGCCTGTTTATAGGACCAGTGATTTTTCATCATTTTCTTTATTCTTAGTCTTCAGATTCTCTACCAAAAAAAAATTACACTGACAAAAATCATGTAGGGATTTAAGTAAATGGTTTTTTTTTTTTTTTATTTATGTGTTAAGGAGAGATTGAAATAGAGGGAGAGACAGATAGATGATTGATCGATTGATCAACTGAATGATCTTTTAGGATTCAACTTTGAGAAAACTTCATCCATAATAAAGCTTAGTTAGAGCAACACAAAAAGGACTTCATTTTAATATGGTCCTTCATGGCACAGACATTCAGGAAATGTTATAGGGAGATGAGGGTGTTTCAATTTTCCAATGAAAAAAAATCATTAGGAGCTTAAACTTCTCTTGTAGCATTCACAAAGAGCTCTTTTACCTTGATAAAGCCTCCTAGTCCTGTTTACTTATAATTCATGTCCTGAACCTCCATAAGTTTTCTAGTCTTCAGTGTTCTCTGATTGCTTCACAGTAAAGAGATCTTCCATTTCTTCATCTTGTCCTATTGTTCCTCTCTCCCACTTTTGCAACCCTTCTGTACTTTATTCAAAAAGTCAAAATGTTTCAGAAAATTCTACTTACATGCTCATTTGGAACAGGAAGAGCAGGGACATTGGTTAGACCATAATTAGGAACATTTTGACTTATTACTCTCTAGTTGGAAATATTCAGTTTGTTATTCTGATTATAAGCAAAGCCCTTTGACAAGTTTTGAAGGTGAATATATTAGTGTCTGACATGTTTCCTTCATGAATTTCATACCCATTCAGTCTGTCTACTACTGAAATCATCACTGCAGAAAGTATCTTCTTCTTCCACAAATGAAGAAACAAGCAAAGGTGACCAGAATTAAGAAATTGGCAATGTTAATCTTTGTTTCCATAGTATGTCAATTCAGCTTTTTCCCCCTATTCTTTGGAACTGCTACCAAATACCCCTAACTGGGTTCTTCTTGTGATCCTAATATTTGTCCATCATCAAAATACAGTAGTGCACAAAATCTGTCATTTCTCTTGGATTAAAATGTTCTCAAACATATTAGAAAGATTAATATTTAATTGTGTGACAAAAACAAGAAGATAATCAAGAATGAGATAAAATAAATAAGATCTTTGATTTAATATTGATGAGAAACAGCAGCACTAAGTGACAACCACTGTGTTATGAATTTGATATCCATGACTATGTTGAATACTTACAATAACCATGAGCAATCTCTATAACTATCTGTATTTTGCAGATGAGAAAACTGAAGTAAATTTGCTGAGATTACAGAGCTGGAAAACGATGGTAAATGGTGAAGTTGGATGAAAACCTAGCATTGTGATTTCAAAGCGTGTACTTTTAGTCACTGCTTTACACTAAATGACCCAGAGAAAGCAAGATTCCTTGCTATGTATATAGCTGCTATTTTTTCAGTTAAAAAAAGGCTTTCAGGATATAAAGCTCAGAACGACATTGGTACTAGAGAACAGAAGCCCAAGAGCAGAGAATGGATCCTAGGAAGAGTGCACTGCCTGAAATGGGCTTGTCTTCTAGGTCCAGACTAAATTCGTAGGATACCACTAAATTCAAATAAAAAATCACTGTGATAGTGGATAATTAGGGATACTGAGACAGGCTGAAAAAAATGGTGATAGAACAACTTTTGTACTTCAAAAACAGAAGTGGAAACATTTTACAAACTATAGCCTAGTGACCTTGACTTTGATGCTAACTAAGCAAGATTATCTAACACTAATAGAAGGATAGTTTGTGAACAGCAAGGTGAGTAATCAGTAATTAACAGGATGCAACAGAGGTTACATTTATGTCTACTTTTTTTTTAAGCAAACAAATTTTTAGACCTGGAAAAATATGGTAGGGAAAGTATATTTGGAGCTCGGCTGCACATTTGATAGAACATATATCTTTTCACCCATGATGGTGTGATATGAACTATTTGAAGAGAAAATTCAACAGATAAGTATTTGGGTGAAATAGTAATTGTTTGTCAGTTGAAAGAGTGTCCTATGGCTTGTCATATGGCTTTGGACTAAGCACTGCCATAATAAAATTATCTGGGTTATCACTAAGGAGGCTGAATATATATACAACAAATTTAAAGACGAAATAATGCTGAGATGGTTTTACAATAGATTGAATGAAAGAAAAGTTTTACAGACTGTACTGATGAAAGAAATCCAATAAAATGAGGATTACAAGAATAAAATGGATCTTAAAATGGAACTCTGCCAGCGTAGAATTATGTTAGTATGGCTTAGCAATAGAACATGTAGGAAAAAAAGGAAATTCAGGTTTTTGTCCATACTAAGTGCAGTATGAGTAAAGAATAAAGGAGAGCTACAAATATTGATAAGGTGATTAATAAGATGCATTAAAAGAAGTCAAATATCTAGAAAGATTCAGTTAAGAGTTCTACTCTTTTCCGTGTGATTCTAATTTCACCTGGAATATTTAGTTCAACTCAGGGCCCTGCACATTAAGTAGATTTAGATATACTAGGAAGTATTAAGATAGACCAAAGCAGAATGAGACAAATAGAATAAAATTATTTTTAAAAATGTAACAGTGGTTTGCCTAGTTAGGAATAAAGGAGATTTTTAAAGTGTTTATTTATATTTAGAGAGACAGAGAGAGTGAGCAAGCAGGTGAGGGCAGAGAAAGAGGGAAAGAGAGAAGCCCAAGCAGGCTCTGTGCTGTCTGTGCAGAGCCAGACATGGGGCTCAATCCCATTACCACGAGATCATGACCTGAGCCAAAATCAAAAGTCAGACACTTAACTGAGCCAGCCAGGCACCCCAGGAATAAAGGAGATTTAAGATAGAAATATGCAGCTATCTTTGAATACCGTGCTGAAGTCCCATATAAACAAACTAATGCAGAGTTAGGAAACTGTCCTATTTACATGGAAAAAATTTCACAGTCAGTGTAAGTGAGAAAGGAAAATGCTAGAGTGCTTTAAATTCATGTTCATATGACTCTATGCTTTCCACTCTGCAGGTGAACCTATTCTAATTAATAATCAGAACTCTTAAATTTATTTTTAATTTAAATCCAAGTTAGTTAACATATAGTGTAATAATAATTTCAGGAGTAGAATTTAGTGATTCATCACTTACATACAACACCCAGTGCTCATCAAAGCAAGTGTCCTCCCTAATGCCCCTCACCCTTTTAGCAATCCTCCACACCCCACACCCCACCAGCAACTCTCAGTTTGTTCTTTGTATTTAAGAGTCTCTTATGGTTTGTCTCCCACTCTGTTTTTCTTTAAATTTTTTTTAATGTTTATTTATTTTTGAGAGAGACAGAGACAGGATGTGAGTGGGTTAGGGGCAGAGAGAGACGGAGACACAGAATCCAAAGCAGGCTCCAGCTTCCAAGCTGTCAGCACAGAGCCCAACGCGGGACTCGAACCCACGAGCTGTGAGATCATGACCTGAGCCAAAGTCGGATGCTCAACTGACTGAGCCACCCAGTTTTATCTTATTTTTGCTTTCCTTCCCTTATGTTCATCTGTTTTGTACCTTAAACTCCACAGATGAGTGAAATCATGATACTTGTCTTTCCTAACTGATTTCACTTAGCATAATACACTCTATTTCCATCTACATTGTTGCAAATGGCAAGATTTAATTCTTTTTGATCATCAAGTAATATTCCAGTGTGTGTGTGTGTGTGTGTGTGTGTGTGTGTGTGTGTGTACCACTTCTTTATCCGTTCATCAGTCGATGGACATTTGGGCTCTTTCCATACTCTGGCTATTGTCAATAGTGCTGCTATAAACTTTGGGGTGCATGTGACCCTTTGAGTGGCTGCACCAGTTTGCATTCCCACCAGGAGGGCAAAAGAGATCTTCTCTCCACATCCTCGCCAACATCTGTTGTTGCCTGAGTTGTTAATGTTAGTCATTCTGACAGGTGTGAGGTGGTATCTATCTCATTGTGGTTTTGATTTGTATTTGCCTGATGCTGAGTGATGTTGAGCACTTTTTCATATGTCTGTTAGCCATCTGGATGCTTTCTCTGAAAAGTGTCTATTCATGTCTTTTGCCCATTTCTTCCCTGGATTATTCACTTGGGGTTGTGTTGAGTTTGAAAAGTTCTTTGTAGATTTTGAATACTAACTCTTTATCTGATATGTCATTTGCAAATATCTTCTCCCATCCCATCGGTTGCCTTTTAGTTTTTCTGACAGTTTCCTTCACTGTGCAGAAGATTTTTATCTTAATGAGGTCCCAATAGTTCATTTTCGCTTTTGTTTCCCTTGCCTCTGGAGACATGTCAAGCAAGAAGTTGCTGCAGATGAGGTCAGAGGTTGTTGTCTGCTTTCTCCTTTAGGATTTTGGTGGCTTCCTGTCTTAAGTATAGGTCTTTCATCCATTTTGAGTTTATATTTCTGTATGGTGTAAGAAAGTGGTCCAGGTTCATTCTTCTGCATGTCAGTGTCCAGTTTTCCCAGCACCATTTGCTAAAGAGACTGTCTTTTTTCCACTGTATATTCTTTCCTGCTTTGTCAAAGATTGGTTGGCCATATGTTTGTGGGTCCATTTGTGGCTTCTCTATTCTGTGCCATTGATCTATGTGTCTGTTTTTGTGTCTTGATGATTACCTATCCTTGAACCCACCCTCTCCCTTTAGATTTCCCTGGAATAACAAAAGTACCCATCTGTGAACCATAAATCTCTTTATGGCTCCTCCCTCTGCTACAGAAATCCCCAGTTAAGCCTTTGGCAATTGGGGAGGTGGAGGAATGGAAGCTTCAACCTTTCCATTTGCTTCCTCCTTCCCCCAGACTGTGAAGGTCCTACAGTACAGCCGTAGATGGAGGTTGCAGCCTTGAGAGAGGAATGTGCCATTGAGACCATGTGGATGAACCCATGTAAGACTCCTATAGAAACTTAAAAAATTTTTTAAGTTTATTTATTTCTTTTGAGAGAGAGAGAGAGAGAGGGAGAGCACAGGGGAGGGGCAGAGAGAGAGGGAGAGAGAATCCCAAGCAGTCTCTGTGCTGTCAACATGGAACCCAACACAAGGCTTGAACCCATGATTGTGAGATAAAGACCTGAGCTGAAATCAAGAGTCAGAAGCCTAACCAACTGTACCACCCAGGCACCCCTATATAAACTTTTAAGATTCTGGCAAGCAGGTGTGGCTTATCTTGTGGCTGCATCGGACAAGCCTCATATGTAAGTTCCCTTGCTTATTAAACCTGCCACCTGTCAATCTGGAATGATCTGCCTCTTTCTTCAGTCTCTCCTTGACTTCCTTGTTCAAAGACCAGTGTGCAAACAAACGAAAGTATGTGTTTTTCAAATATGCGTAACTATTTATAATAAGAATACATATATAAAGGCTAAACACTGTGAAGTTAAAGGGTTTGTGGCAAATGAGGGAAGCTTGCATAAAGAGGCAACTTTGAACCCAGTCTTGAAAGAAGTGTAGTAGATTTATAAGAGAGATGTGGCTTTTCAAAATTAAACACAGAAAAAATATAAAACTATGTTTAGAGAATAAAGAAAAAGTAATTGAACACTAGCTATTACTTAATAGTGATGCTATTGAATAGTGAGAGCTATTTAATAGTATTAGTAATAGTAATAATAATATTAATAATAATAGCTAAATAAGACATATCCACTAAAGTACAAAGATCAAGCTGAAGAATAATAAAGATGTACATGGCCAAACTTGGGGATCCAGTGTGGGAGAAATTTTTAAGCTCTAACTTAAGAAGATTAAATAAATAATAGGAAATTACTATAGGCTTTTCAAGGGAAAAATATTATATGTAAGTAATATCTAAATAGGATTATACTACTTTAGTATCTTACGTAGAATAATTTGGTTGAAAGTTGATTTAGGAAATGCTCTAAAACATGTCCATATATTTAATTGGTTTGGCACATATTTTTATTGTAGTGTTTTCTTTTCTTTACATAATCACCCACAAATTTAAGGTACAAATTTAATAACTTAATAAATAACCTGGTTACAATCACTAATTTCCAAGAAGAACAATGTCAAAAATGTTTATTTGTTGATCTGGCATTTTTGTCTTCTTGCCTTCTCTGGGACCTCAGGGACCTCAGAGCTAAATTTAATTTTTAATGATAACAATCATTTGCTTTAGAATTTCTGATATGATTACCTCTGCATATTTATATGGATTTTGATCTTTTGTCTACTTACATAAGAACTACCTTAAATACACATATATTAAAAATCTTTTAGGAAGATAATCAAATTATAGAATGAATCTTCATCCCCCCACCTCCTTCCCACACACACATTTTGTGAAAGAATAGGGACATTTTACTAGTCATGCACTCCTCCATGCCTTTATCAGCTGCATCTCAGAAACTCAAATTGGGTAAGGTAAGTTAACTTTCAGGCCTTGTCTTAGCATTGCAAGATTAAAGGCAAGGAGGATTTTTTTTATTCCCTGTGTGAACGGTGGGCAGGATGTTAATTCCCCAAACAGGGGAGGGGATGAGGAGCCTCTGATTACCTAGGTCTAGTTCCAGGGTAAACAGACGATCACATTCTCTCAATGACCAACTCCAACAAAGTTTCTAACCATGAAAGTCATGAATGCACCTCTTTTGAACCTTGTTTCCCAGGGGCTTACCCTCCCCGCAACCCCACAGAAGACTTTTCAACAAGTATTCAATGATTAAATGATTACCTTACACTGAAATTGTAGACCTTACATTTTTTCTCCTGGGATTCTTTATTAAGAATACTAAATTAAGTTCCTTAGATAACTAAATACTTTGTTTTTAAAAGAAACAAAAAATGGTTGCAGGTGAATGGAAAAAAGATTACTGATAATAAGACAAATAAAATTAATCCCAGAGTAGGACTGTAGCCAATCAAGCAGTAAATTGTCCTGGCATGAGGGGGCAAAAAAAAAAAAAAAAAGTTGATGAATTAAGTCTGTAAGTGTGTTGAATGGTAATCCCTAAACTAAAACAAAAAGAAAAGTTATCAATATTATTTTAATAATTTTGCTTCTAGAATTTATTTATTCAATACTCAACAGTTATTGAATTCCAACTTGTATTCAAGTATATTTTGCTGCCCTTAATCTCAAGTTTCTCATTTTTTTAAGACATAAGAATCATAACAAGTAATACTTCGGTATGTAATTTAATTTGGGAAGTTTTTATTAAGGGCTTAATAAAATTTTTATTATCAACTAGCCCCATGATAAATATATTGAAAATAGAAAAGAATTAAAGTCCATAATATCAAGAATTTATCATATTTTGGAGGGGTAAGACTTACATAATTATATTAAAACACAAAATATTGACAAAAATGATATAAGGCAAATTTTAGGGAAATTTAGTATCTGTAATATAAAGCAATTGCTTATGAAGGGAAGTTAGCCACATTCATAAGTAGAAGCAAGGTGTCCTAACAATGACAAAACTAGAGTTCTGGGTTTTGTTAAGTTTTAGAAAAGTAGAAAAAGTGAGTATGTTCCATGTGCTAAGCACAAAGATTCGAATGATTATGATGTATCTGGGAAATAGCAAGGAGTCTGGGTTAACAGCAGACGTGGTAGTGATGCAGAGAGGATGGTTCACCTCGTGGGTTAGTAGTAACTAGGGCCAGAATATAAGGGAGAGATCTACGGCTGTACTGCAAGACCTGCACAGTCTGGGGGAAGCAGGAAGCAAATGGACAGGTTGAAGCTTCCATCCCCCCACCTCCCCAATTGCCAAAGGCTTAACTGGGGATTTCTGTAGCAGAGGAAGTAGCCATAAAGAGATTTATGGTTCACAGATGGATACTTTTGTTATTTCAGGTCGATCTGAAGGGAGAGCGTGTGTTCCAGGGTGGGTGGAATTATCATTTTTCAGGATAGAAAGCAAAACACTAACACAGTGTTTAAGAGATGGCTTTAAAAATAACAACACATTTTAAGTTTCTCTTATTAGGAGTCTGTGTGTGAGCGGGAAAGTTTACGAGTTGTTTTGTCCTTGTGAGGGATGTGCTGGTGTGTGTGCAGATAGAGACAAAAAAGGGAGAGTAGTTTTGGAAACATGGGTACATACTAAGAACGACTCATGAAAAGTTACTTCTCACAGTGCGGTGACGGACCTGACTTATTATCTGGTCAAAGCCTGTTGGTTGCGAGTGTCTCTTCCCAACACCCATTCAGTGATAGCACAGTGGTAAGTTAACATCAGTCACAGTGGGAGGATTTGAACCACGGATATGGATGAGCCCAACAAATCTGGGTTTCCTTATTTGGAAATCAGTTGGTAAACATTTGTCATCATAACACTGTCTCTTGGTACTTTTCTCTTGGACTACGCGGGGGAAGGTCATATACAGTGGATTCCTTTGAGTATTGTAATTCTTCCATTTTCCTTAACATTCTATAATATTTGATACATCCAAACAACTTGAAGGCTGTATTATGGATATAAATGAGGAACAGGGCAATGGAGAGAAACCCTATGATAACCAATATTAAAACAATGAAGAAAATATTTTTATAGCTATTCATTCTGGTATAGTGTCAGTGTACCTCAATGTTGGCATGATTACATGAACCCTTAGGCAAGATACAGTCCTTCCCTCACATGCCTCTTCTCCCACCAACTGTCAGCGTCTGCTGTTTGCTTCAGGGTACAGAAGGAAAGAGCACATATGGAAAAAAAAATAATGAAAACATACTTTTTCTGCTCTTTGGAGCACCTGGTCACAAAAACTGAGGTAGTCATTACTGCTGTTCACTCACTATTTCTGTATCTTCACTCTCCCATCTTGTGTTGGGATTGCATTTCCCTGTCCTTTGTGATTAGAAGACAAGGCATTCCCTGTGTGACTAGCTCTGGCCAATGACTTGTAAACAGAAGTGGCATGTATCACTTCCATGCCAGCACACATAATTGTTAACGTGATACTCTCTAGAGATTTCATTCCCAGTGGCAATGTTCAAGATAGTGGATGTTCCATTATCCTGGATCCCTGAAGGGCTATAATGAGTGGAGACCCTCTACAGACCTGCAGTGGATATGGAGTATGAGTAACAAATAAATTTTCATTAGGTCATTGAGATTTCATGATAGTTTGTTATTATCCATGATCTAGCTTCTTCTGATTGGTGCTCTTGCCTGGAGACCTGCTACATACACAAAAATACCAAGTTCAAGTTCTGCTCTCTCTGGGAAGTCCTGTTCAAGGGGAAAATGTTCAATCCATGAAGAAAAAAAAAGCTATTAGTGAAAATAACCTTGTAATACATTTAAGGAATGGCTCCTACTCACTTATGTATGAAACTTTAAAATTAACTTTGAAAGGCACTTGGTATCCTATTGTGGAAAATCTCTCTTCTTAATATTTAAAAAGTTATGAAAAAGTCAAATGTTTTTACAAATAAAATGTAATATATTATTTGACTTTAGAAAGTTAAAGATACAGAAGTAGCTTTGGGATAAACAAGATTAACTATATCATCTCCTTTCCCAAATAAAACTAAATAGTAAAGTTTTGGTTTCCATTTCATTCCCAATGCTTTGGCTATTCCATTTCAGAAAGGTAAGTATGAAATTATATAAAATAAGTGAAGATTTATGAGCAAATTAACAATTCCATTCATAGTAAAAAGGAAGTGGGAGAAATGGTTACTCATCATAGTAGATAAGACATAAATATTTATGATTTTTATGGCAACATATATTTCCTTTCTTGATTTTATAAGATATAATCTTCAGCCACAAATTAGGAAATATCTTGATAAAACACTGGGATTTTTGAAGACATGTAACTTCAATAACTAAATATCAATTTCAATTATATAGAGGGAAACATTTGAACTTGGAAAATTTTCTAAAAGTCAAAATATTTGGTCTTTTGCAGCTCTGCTGAAAACAGATGGACAAGACTTCTCTGACTGTATTTAACAGGAGTTGGGTCTTAGAGATTTCAGCAAGCACAGTACATGTAAAAAAAAGAGAATTGTTTTTTAAGTGTCTTATAAAAACTCAAACCTGTTCAGTGGTCTTTAGTTATGTAGTTTATAGCTGATATTTGAGGCACCACATCAGCTTTTACTTTCAAAAGTTGTCTTGTCAGCCTCAAAAAACATAGCTCAAAAAAAAAAAATCACAGGTTAATAGTTAACAGATCCCCTAGAGTAAAAAAAAAAAAAAAAAAAAAAGGAATAAAGCATACACATGAGAAAAATAGTTTAAGGACCCTTGGCTATAACTCTCCCATTTAAGAAAAGATTAACTAAGAAAGTGACCAAATTATTAAATAAAAGCAGCTCCTGCTTCTAGGCCCTTGGCTGTAGGGATTTCCCAGAATTTCAGATATTTGAGTAAAAAAACTATTGTGAATGATATCAAGAGAAATAATTATTTTCTTTAGTTTGAAGAAATTAATGTACTTCATAGAACTATGTGTATGTATGTGTATATATGTGTGTGTGTGTATAAATGTATATTGCACCTATAAATGTGGATGATAGAGGATAGACAGGTAGGTAGGCAGATCAATAGATCTATCGATAGATAGACCCTCCAATGACAACTTGATTGTCTACACATAGCAGATGTTTTTAAATTTATTTTTAACTTATTTTTTAAAATGTTTTTAAATGTTTATTCTTGAGAGAGAGAGAGAGAGAGAGAGAGGGGGGGGGAGGGGCAGAGAGAGAGGGAGACACAGAATCAAAGCAGGCTCCAGGCTCTGAGCTGTCAGCACAAAGCCAGATGCAGGGCTTGAACCCACAAACTATGAGATCATGACCTGAGCTGAAGTCGGATGCTTACCAACTGAGCCACCTAGGTGCCCAGCAGATGATTTTTTTTTTAAAGTGTGGATACTTTTATTCTCATTTTATAAAAATGAAATGGGAGGGGCTCCTGGGTGGCTCAGTCGGTTGAGTGTCAGACTCTTAATTTCAGCTCAGGTCATGAACCCAGAGTCATGGAATTGAGCCCTGCACTGGACTCTATGCTGAGTATGGAATCTGCTTAAGACTCTTTCTCTCACCCTCACCTTTCTCTCATCTCACTCTCTCTATATATATTTTAAAAAAAAGAAGAAGAAGAAGAAGAAAGAGGTTACACCTGGGTGGCTCAATTGGCTAAGTGTCTAACTTCGGCTTAGATCATGATGTTGCAGTTTGTGAGTTTGAACCCCACTTTGGACTCTGTGCTGACAGTGAAGAGCCTGCTTGGGATTCTGTATCTCCCTCACTCTCTGCTCCTCCCCTGCTCTCACTCTTTCTCTCTCTTCCTCAAAATAAATAAATGTAAAAAAAAAAAAATTAAAATTTTTAAAAATTAAAAAAAAAGGAAAACAGACAAAGAAATAATATTTGTAAGGTCAAACAATGAAGTAAATGGCCATATGTGGAGCTGAACTAAAATCTGTCTCCAAAGTACAACGGTGTTTGTCAGGGGCTGGAAAGACGGCTTAATGAGAAGTTATTGATTAACAGGTACAGAGTTTCAGTTTCTCAAGATGATGAGTTCTGGAGATGGATATTGGTGATGGTTGCACAACAGTATGAATGCACTTAATGCCACTGAGCTGTACACTTAGAAATGATTAAAATGGTGAATTTTGTGCTCCACATTTCATCACAATTTAAATAAATACGAAAAGAGACATATAACACACAAATTTCTCTTTAATTCCAGTGATTTTCTCTTATATTCTACAGCAAACCATTAACAAATTTGGCTTGCATGTGATTTCCAGGTCATCTAAATAGAAAAGTAAGGGATTGTCTAGTCCACGTCCCCTCATGTACAAGGATGAGGCTCTGTTCTTGTATTTGATGGTACGAACCCAATCTGAATATACACACACTGTGATGAGATACAGCATTAGAGAGCACTGAGTTCCTATCTGCATGCCATCTTTATAAGCCCTTTTTTACTGAGAAATGCATTTTGTATTGAAATTATTGTTAGGTTAATAAAGATGGCAAGTGAAGGGATAGAAGGAGAAAGGCACACATCCCTAACATAACATGACAACATACCCCTGATGCATAGACAATTATGGCTGAAAGGGAATGTTGATATCATTTAGTCCATTCCAAAGGAAATATCTGAGTTCTGGAAACAAATGCATTTAAAGAAATACTTGTATAATTTGCCCATTTCTCATCTCTTGGAGATTAATATTGAAAATTAGATCATCAAATATTTGGGAAAATTCTCTGAACAAAAACAAAAATGCAAAACAGGTAAAACTGGGATTTTTCAAACTTATTTTCTTTTTCTTTTTAAATAAATGTTTGCAGAGTTCCAGGTAACCGAGTTATAAAATGCTTTCTAGTATAATCCTCAGACTTTATAGATGAGACTGATTAAAAGAGATTTTTAGTTATTCAAGGAAAAATATTCAGTTATACTAGAATCTATTTTCCTAAGTTACAATGCATGTCATTTTTAGTAGACAAGATACAACCTTATGTTTTATACCTGATGGCAAGAAAAAAATATAATTTTTAGCAAAATTTAAGGTAAATTCAGAGAATCTGTGATTTTAGTTCAAAAAACATATAATATATATTTTTAAGTTTATTTATTTATTTTGAGAGAGAGAGAGAGAGAGAGAGCTGGCGTGAACAAGGGAGAGGCAGAGAGAGAGGGAGAGAGAGAATCCCAAGCATGCTTCTTGATGTTAGCATACAGCCCAACATGGGGTTCTGTCTCACAAACTGGGAGATCATAGCCTGAGCAGAAATCACATGTATTGGACACTTAACCAACTGAACTACCCAGGCACCTTTAAAAATACATAATACATTATAAGTGTTTGTATAGGATACATATCAATAGTAACTTGGTAATAGTTTTTTCATTGATAAAGATGTCTCTATACACTCAGTTTTATTTTCATTAAAATCATTAATAGAATGATAATTAACAACTCAAGATCTTGAAATCACTAGTCTTTTTATAGAAAGTTCCATTAATTATTATTAATATCACTAATTATTAATATTAGTTATCGAATTATTGATTTCAGTTTTCATTTACATTTAGTGCATGATATACTAGAAAATCATAAAACTAGGCAAGGCACAAGCAAGCTTTCTTTAAGCAAAGACTTTGCAAACTGGGTCAACTCTACCCTCTGTGGGATGCATTCTTATAGAAAAAAATAATAACAACAAATGCATATAGTACAAAAAGTGCAAGCTATTCTTGAATTATACACTGTTGTGTAATACTAAGGCAGTAATTTCTATTGGCAAATTGGTTTGGAGTTTTTCATGCTGTTTTTCTGCCTTTAAAAATATACATAAAAACACATTTTGTACTTATTAATGTCTTATACATACTTTCACATTTTAATGTATTTTATACATATACTTGTTTTATAAATTTTCTGTAATCTATTCTTTAAATTATTTTGAAATAACCATAGATTCACAGAAAGTTGAAACAACCTACTTTTTATTTATTTATTGTTATTATATTTCTGGCTTGAAACAATAGAAATTCATTGTCTCATAGTTCTGGAGTCTAGAAGTCTGAAGTTAAGGTGATGGCAGGGCCTCCTTCTGAAATCCATAAAAAAGAATCTTTTCTTGTCTCTTCTAAATTCCAGTGTTTTCTGGCAACCTTTGGCATTCTTTGGCTTATAGATGCTCATTCTAATCTATGTGTCTGTTGTCAAATGTCTATGTATCTCTTCCCTGTGTGTCTCCATTGCCATGTCATTTCTCCTCTTCTTAAAAGCAAACCAGTCATATTGGATTAGGTGGGTTAGGGTCCACAGCAATACTGCATCTTTTTTTTTCCAATTGGGATACAATTGACATACAAACAATATTACATTAGTTTCAATTACACAACATTGTGATTTGACAAATCTATACATTATGCTATGCTCACCACAAGTGTAGCTACCATCTACCACCATACAATGTTATTATGAGTCAATTGACTATATTTTCTATGCTCTACCTTTCATCCCTGTGACTTATTGTTTCCGTAACTAGAAGTCTGTATCTCCCATTCCCCTTCACCCATGTTGCCCATCCCCCTACCTCCTACCACTCTGGCAACCATGTTGCAAATGACAAGTGGCAAGACCTCCTCATTTTTTATGGCTGAGTAATACCCCACTGTGTGTGTGTGTGTGTGTGTGTGTGTGTGTCTGTGTGTGTCTGTGTACACCACATCTTCTTTTATCCATTCATCTAATTACAAACATTTGACTTGTTTCCATATCTTGGCTATTGTAAACAATGCCACAATAAACATTGGGAGCATGTATTTTTTTTTAATTAGAAACAACCTACTTTTTAAACTTAACAATGTGATTAGAGATTTTTCCATAGAGTATACAAAATTGTACCTCCTCCTTACAACAGCTGAATACTGACTAATAGTGTGAATTGCCTATCATGTACTTAATTGTTCTGATGGTTATTTAGATAGTTTTCAGGACTTCATCCAAGAAAGTCCTGAGAAATAGCACCCCTGGTAGATTAAACCATGTATTCATGGGATTGGATACCCTGAGCTGGTGAAGGGGACAGAGCACTTTAGGAACTGGTCGAAGTCCATGAGAATGGAGGGTACAATATCACAAGGGGCAAAGTTGTATAAGATGAGAAGGGAAGTTGAAGCAGGGGACAGATCACTCAGAGCCTTGGAGACCATGGCAACAAATTTAGATCTTATTCTAAGAGCAATGGGAAACCATTCAAGAGTTTTAAGCAGTATTTTGACACAATCTCCAAATAAATCTTGTAATGTTCATTTATTTATTTTGAGAGAGAGAAACAGTATGAGCATGAGCAGGGGAGAGGCAGAGAGAGAAAGAATCCTAAACGTTGACAGCACAGAGCCTGACGTGGGGCTTGAACTCACAAACCATGAGATCATGACCTGAGCCAAAATCAAGAGTCAGACGCTCAACTGACTGAGCCACCCTGGTGCCCCTCCTATACATTTTTTAATACTTATGTATGACTTGAGTGTAGAGAATGGACTGGTGGAGGCATGAGTAAAAGAAGAAACATTAGCTAAGAAACTATTCCTGTGAGCCGACCAATAGATGATGACTTAAACTCAGGTGATGGTAGTAGAGACATGCACAGATCAGACATGTGCTTTGAAGGCACAACTGGTATAGATAGATTAAATGTGGGGGGGCCGAAAAGGGAAAGGTCAAGAATCAATCCTACTTTCTAACATTACTAATGGTGCCACTTATTTGAAATATAGAAACAGTGGGAATAATCAGATTTTGTAGGGTGTGAATGAAATGGATGTGTCTTGTTTTTAGTGTGCAAATTTGGAAATTCCTCTGACGCATTCCACTCAAATTTAGACAAGTACATAAATTTAGAGCTCAGAAAAAGTTTGGGTAAGAAATATAAATCTGAGTCACTAACATGTAAATGATTTTGAAAGTCAGAAATGAATGAGATCACCTAGCCAGAGGTATCATACAAAAAGAAATTGAAGCCAGGACTGAGCTTAGAGTAATTTTAATATGATTAGTTAAGTAAAGAAGATAGCAAAGGAAACTTAGAAGGTGCAAGGTGATAGGTAGAAAAAAATAAGAAAGCATGCTGTCTCTAAAGCAGAAAGAGGGAAGTGTTTCAAGGAGGGAATAGTCATCTGTGTGAATCATTGCTGAAAATCTAGCAGGGTGATGTCAACAAGTATCGAACTGGTAGGTCATTAATCATTTTAACAAGGATGTTAGTTGAGATATGGGTATGAATACCAATATAACAGTAGATTAAGAGAAAGTGAGAAACAAAGAAGTGAAAATTTGTGTGTGTGTGTGTGTGGGGGGTTATCATTTTTAAGAAAAAATCTAGAATTTCACCTGAAAGGAGAATTTTTTTAGGTTGAGAAATGTACTAGAGCATGTGTTCATGATGATAGGAATAGTATAGAGTGTGAAGGCGTAAGGATTGATGTTGTAGGAGAGAGAGAAGTTATCTCAGGAAATGGTCTTTTAGTAAGTGAGAAATAATGACATCAAAATAGGATGCCCATACATTCTGGTTTCCCTGCAGTTGTTCCAGCATCCACTTGCTAAACTATTGTTAATAACACCGCCCCACTCCCACTATGCAACTGGAGAAATCAGTTTCCTCTAGTATACAAGGAGAAAATGGGTGTAGAAGCAGATAAGAGCATAGATTTTATGATGAGAAATCATGGGATTCAATGGAGGGAAATCATGTCCCAATCACTGAACATACAACAAAAGCTGAATTTGAACTCTGACACCTAAGGGTCTTTTCTTCATAACATCTGACACTGTGGAAACCTATGGACTCTATGGATTCATATTCTGAAAACCAGTGTAAGCATGCTAAACACAATCCACTAAATTCACTAGTTATAATGACCAGAGATAAACCATCACTCTCTTTACTCTCTGGCCCTGGTGAAGATTCTGAACATTGTGGCAGGAAAAGACAGATATTTCTAGAAAAATAGATACTCCAATGATTCTGTTGTTTTGTGATCTCCCAGGAGTAGAATCCTCAGTGCTGATTAAACCTATATCCTGAAGCTTCCATAGGTTTTTCCAGCACACTATTTCACAATGGTTCTTACTAGTGAGTGTTCATGTGACCCATGTGAGTTCTTATCAGTATATCTCTACAGATGTATAGACAGTGTAGAGGATACTTTTCCTGTGTTTAGCTTACTTTCTTGGCAAAACTTTCTTATATATGATGTAGGAATATAACTTTATTAATAGCTGCTACTTTAATTTTTGTAATATGTGGTGATACCAGTGCACTAAATAGAGACTTTTCCAATCCATTATAGATAATAAATGTGCTTTATGAGATATAGTATTGGACCACTCCTTGAGGAATTCTGTCTACGAAACATTTCCTCAGCATGGCATCCAAAAGTTCACCAAATTACGATGTTGATACATATGGTTCAGCTCTACAGCATAAGCAGCATTATCTTTCTCAAGCTGTTGTTTCCATTTATGAAAAGTAAATCTCTAAACCACATCTGAGGATTTGGAAAAAGTAGTATTTCAAAATTGCCAAGTCTATATGTTGCCTTAAGGCAGAAAAGAAATGAAAGATAAAACAAGTCACTAGGGTATCTTGATAATATATGGTCCAGTTACCTGTTGCTGTGTCCCAAAGCCATCCCAGCATATAGTAGGTTGGTAGAATAAAATGACAATTCAGTGTCTTGTAGTTCTGGGGGTTGACTCAGGTGGTTCTCATTTTTGGCTTCTGATGCAGTGGCTCCCATACAGCAGCCAAATCTGAAGTTAAGTGAACGCTTGACTGGGCAGCATGACCAACACTGCTCATTTGCATGGTGGGCCAGTTACGAATTTATGGACTCCGTTCCCAAGTCTCCCTTTTTGCCTGCTCTGCAAAATCGGATCTGGATCCTTTAAATATTTTTTGTTTGCCAGCTAGCATTGAAGCTTTGTCAGTGGAAGTCACTGGAGAGACATGGCAGGAGGAAGGGGTTTTGCATCCAGTTTCTGTGAGCTTGCTCACTAGACTTTCACAATGTGTACAGCTCCTCCAACATCTGGCTCTTGCAGTACATGGTGGTCAGCAGCACCCAGGAGAACTAGCTTTGCCCAGCACAGCTCTTGAGTAGTTTTTTTAGCAGGGAACTTCTGGCAAGTTATTTCCCTGTGAAGTTTTCCCTGACATCCTAGAGGACAGATTTTTTAGCAATTTACAGAAATTCTCTGCCATTCAATTGCTGAACCTTCTCCAACAAAGTCTGGAGATCTCAGGCCAGCAGTGGGGGTGGGGAAGAGAGAGCTAGATCTACTTTTGGTTCTCTATCCCAGCCCTAGTGACAATAATAATAATAATTATATATTTTTATGTATGTATATAATATTCATATATTATTGTGATATATAATATGTGATATATAATAATATGTGATATATAATAGTTATTAGCTATTATTATTATATATCACAATAATATATCTAATGTATTATATGTTGTCTCTGATATATTCTTCTTTGTCTTAACACAAATCAACCTCTAATTACTCCAGTCTTTTGTTATAATTTATAATTCTTTAGGTTAAACTTTCCCCGCTCAAATATTTGTGTGTCTTTCTTTCTTTTTTTTCTCTCTTGATTGAACCCATCCTAATACATATAGCCAGAAATTGAAGCTGTGTTTTACTTAGGGGCTCAGGTGGGGCTACCAAAAATAGCCAGTACATGGTATCATCATATGGTTTAGGCATGGAAACTGAGCTCTAAGAAAGACTGTTCTAGGAGAACCAGGCAGGACATACAGTGTTTCTTATGGCCTATCCCAAGGAGTCCAAGAATATCACTTCAGCATTCTATTTGCCAAGAAAATCACTAAGATGAGAGTTTTATCACATCACGACAGAGTTTCAAAGGTAAAGAAGCAGCAAAGAATTTATAGTCTTTCATTTGTATCTACCATTCCATATGAGGTTACGTATGGTAGATATTTTTACATGGCACATCAAGTTAATAAATGAGCTCATTCACTTACTATTCCAATTTCATTTTTCCTCTGATTCTTTAATTCATTCAATAATCTTTATCATGTGTCTTCTCCAGGCCCAGTTCCAAAGAGATCTTTCCCAAAGTATGAATGCACTGTGATACCTGATCTACCCTGATTGAGCTTTAAATATTGTTGGGCATGTAAAATTCCTGCATAATTAGACCCCAAAACAATAAAGTGTACCACAAACTGTTAAACTGAATGCAATAAAGTGCCAAATGCATAAAATTGCAGTGAGACCAAGAAAAGATCCCAAGAGTCCTGACTTGCAGCCCAGTGTTTGATTTACCAAAAACAAAACAAAACAAAAATACAGTATCTAATTGAAAATAAAAGGTCTGGTCACTGAAATATTTCAGAATGGGCATCCATCATTTTTGCATGTCACAACCATGTCAAGAAGTCCCGAGAGAAATTTTTTTCTGTGAAAACATTGATTTTCTTTCCTTTGCTAAAAATTGTGTCACCATCTCCATCAACAAATACGAGAAATGTTGTGATTAGAAGCTTCTCTTGTAATCAGCTGGCATCCAAACCTTGTCCATTCTTGGCAGACCATATTTTATTGACTTTATCATTTTTAACTCAAAAGCCTGAAGGGACTAAGAACCACTATACTAGCTACAACAATTTTAGAGATGTAGGAAAAGCAAACTGCAATGTATACCCAAAGACAAAACTCCAAGCATCAATAGGCATTTTTCAGTAACAAAGCTAGAACTAAAACTGAGGGAGGAAAGCCATTTAGCTTTGCTAAGGCCATTATTTTCTTTACATATATTCTAGAGAGTAATGAAATTCTGAGCAGCGTTGGAGCTCTTCGCTCACACCAGCGATAAAAAGACCAGAAAAAATCCTATCATATGATCTGCGTCTAAGTGAGGAGATAAAAGTAAATTGTAAAATGAGAGCCTCACCTGAGACTCTTGCTAGAAGTAAGACTTCTCTGAATGAAGATCAGGAAATCAGCTTCTACTGAGGAAGTTACCTGAATTACACTTTGGGAATTTGTTCTAGGAAAGAGTTGTAAGGAAGACACCTTAGCATTTAAAGAAGCCCTTGTGAGTCAGAGTGCAGCATGCCAGCAAAGAATGATTAAACTCCTCTGCTACACACTTTTGTGAGGGTGGGTGATGAAGAAAACAATTTCCCAATAAACTAGGATAGCACAGTGAACTCCCCAAGTGTATCCTGAAACCTTGGCCAACCTCAGATTGTTACAAAGACTCGGTGTTTTCTCCATCACTCTTCTTTCGTCTCTACCACTGCCTAACTCCCAAATATCTTAAAATACCAAGTGCGTTTTGAAACATCACAACAGTCATTTATTATGTACTTTCCCCCATCATTAAGGATGGCACGATTCTCAGAAATAAAGCCTGAATTTTGGCTTCAAATAAGCATTCATTCAAATTCTAATTAAATTACTTTGCTGAAACCTATTTGAAACAATTAGTTACCAGAGCCAGTAGTAATCAGAGATTACATACACTGAATTTTCATGCAGGCCAGGATTTTGAATAGATTGTGCAATATAATAAAGAGGAGGCATTGCAAAAAACCCAATTTTCCCCCTTTAAACTGGTATTTATAGTGAATGTGATTTCAAATGTGATCAGATCTCACGTATGTGTGGCGGGGGCTGGAGTGTATGGGTGGAAGAGATTTGGATAGGCAGGAGGAAAAAAAAAAGAAGAGAATGAATAAAAAGGCTGTGTGCTATGCTTAAGGGAGAATGTGAGCGGGCATGGTCAGTGGAAAACAATGTTACTGTGATACAGTCATACTTGTCAAGAGGCAGTACCTGGAGCAGAGAAGTGTTTCCAGGCTCCCACTAGAATTTGCCCACGGCTTACTCACAGCCTTTTATGTTCCCAATCATAGTGGTTGCAGAACTAAATTGATAACCCATTATTACTTTAATAATGATGATAAAGAAGGTCATCGGTTCATGCCTTCCTTCATGCTTTGGGCTCTCCAGTACTTGTCCAGCTGAGTTTTCTAGCCATATCAGTTAATGTAGACCAAACTGGTTATATAAACATGGAGGAAATCAGAAGCCATTCTTTTAGTAAGAATTTAAATATGCAACTCTTCTCAGCACGAATGAATTTTGAACTAGATATTGAAAGAGTTGAGAAGATAAAAATTTAAGAGGACATTTTCAGAAAGGACATTAAAAATGAGTAAAGATCCAAAACACAGGGCTTTTGTCAAACTATGAAGATAAACTAGCTCACTCATTAAAGACTTTATGATTTTGTTTACAACTATTACCCACCCCTGCCAAATTTACACTCTCCATTAGTAGAATAACCCACCTGGAGTCAACTTGCATCTCAAGTGGCTGGAATATTTAATAACCATATTTGAAAATAGCCCCCCTTCTTGCTCTTGCATAAGCCTCTGCACTCATCTCCCATTGGACCATGTCCTATAGTTCTGAAGCCTCTGAAGGTATCCAGAAAAATGTAAATCTAATCGAGATAAATTCAGGGTCACTTTTTACGGTCTTCAAAGATATCCCATAATCATTAGGTATCATAACATGAAATTTTGTTATCATGGAATTTTCCACCATTGCTAGTCACATTTTAATAAGCATTCTATGTTAGCTAGCTAATCGTACATGTTACCTGTAAGTATTTCTCAAGATAGATAAATGGAGAGAGAGAGGGAGGGAGGGAGGGAAAGAGAGAAACACTCATATACACATTAATTCCTTGACATACTTTCTATGAAATACATATCTATACATCTTCCATCATGTTTGTTGTTACCTGTGTAATATTCAGAGTTTCTTAACAAGTGGTCTTTGCTCCAATAAGTTCTTTTCTTTAAATAAACTTTACTTTTTGAATATAAATATGGCCCTCTGTAATGCATTTTGAGACTTTTTTTCTACATCATTTCTCTGATTCATTCTTTGGTTACAGACATGCTTGGACTTTCTGAGAATTGCACTTTCTGAAAGAAACAACTGCCAACTAATGGCTCCAACAATGGGGATCAAATACAATCTAAATAACATGAAAAAGTCAAAAACAGTGGAAAATTACTGCTGCAAAATTCACAGGTTGCACAATTAGAGGGCCTTCTGTGAACCCTTCCCATATGCAAATGTTTGTTTTAAGTCCAAATATTGTTGAGACAATGATTTGGGGGATCCTGAGACACTCAGTACAGCCATTTTCACTAGCAACCTTATCAAGGAGCCTCACTGCTTTGTCTCCTCGTTCACTGGTTGTGGCTTTTCCTTCATTCAGGCTCATCAGTAGCTAACTCAAAAGTCAGGTGGTTCCACGGTCAATATCATGAAAATGCACCGAGTAAGCAATTAGTAAACAGATTATGTAAATACAGCTCCTGAACCAACTGCTGACATTTAAGTACTACAGCTTACCTAGCCTTGGGCTCTTCAATTAATTGCAGCAAACTGAAAGGTAGATTGCTAAATCTTTTGATTTCAGAGTGTATCATGGGTTTACCCAGAGAATCTATTAACTTGTTCATGAAAACATTTGTGTCACTGTCATGTTGACAAAGAAAAAAAGAAAGAAAGAAAGAAAGAAAGAAAGAAAGAAAGAAGAAAAAAAGAGAAAGTAAAAGAAAAAAGTGAAAAAAAAAGTGTCTTTCATTCAAACATTAAAATCAGGGGCTCCCTGTAGACACAGCATAAAAGCAGTAGGCTTTTTAAAGGCAATTTAAAGGTGAACTGTTCTTAAAGCACTTTCTTTGCACACTTCACACAGATTTCAAATTCTGCCACCTCAGGAGTTACTTTTTCTGGGGTTATAGTATTCAGCTGTGACTGTGTGTCACGTGCAAATGGAACATGCAAATCTCTTTCCTTAACACTATTTTTGGTCCACAAATAAGTATAAATCATCCACCAGGAGCCTGCACCCTACCTGTACCATAGGAAAAAAAGACTTTGTTTTACACCATTAGGAGCCCTCACTTTTTCTATTGGAAATCCTAGAAGAGTCTATATTAAGGATGGAAAACATATGCCTTAGCTACCGAAGAAAGACCTATTTCTTAACAAATGATGATTTATCATTTTAGAACAGAAAGCTGCATTAGCAAACCAATGAAAATGGCTAAAAGTGTAACCACTTTGCCTGGCAATTATATATGTGACAGATTCATTTATCTACCTGTATAGAGCCTTAATTTACGCCAGCACTTAACAGCTAATTGTTGAAGTGCACTTTTCTGCAATAATAATGGAATTTTTTTTAGAGTATCCTAAAACAGAAAACACTTTTAAATAAACACCAATGCCATTAATTATACCATCAAAACAGCACTGAAAAGTGCCAGAGAAAAGAGATAACAGGAAAAAAGAGGTAAAATGCCATTTGTGTAAAGAAATTAAAACATCAATTATTGAATGAGTAATGATATCATCTTTTTTTTTTTTTTCTGGAACAATAGATAATGAAGTTTACAAACAGTCCTTATAAGAAACTTCTTAAAAATATCTTCATAACAATGGTACCATTTTTACTTGTTTATACTAATTTATAATTAAAACATAACTAAAAATTTTTAAATACAACCAAAACCTTATCAGTATTTGCAATATTCTATATTCTTCTCGTCTTTTCTGTGTACATTTGTCATACCTTCCTATATATTTTGTTTTTTAAACTGTTACTCAATGAAACTCTCCTATATAAATGGATTAGTGATAAAAAAGCTATTCCATCAATATTAGCAGCTTTTTCATGCTGCTTCCCTAATGAACGTAAAATATGGGGCAGAAATTTTATAAATTCTAAAATTGTTTATGTATCAAGTCCTTAAAAATTATAATCAGAAGAATTTGAATAAGATAAATATTTAGAAGTTTTTCATCATATTTGGAAGCTTCATTATGAATTTTAAACAGCATATTCCCTGGGTTTTTAATGAGTCTCTTGGAGGAAGGGGAGTGATTCTCAAGGTGATAAAGGGATGGTGTGAAAAACCCGGAGCCAGACAACCTTGAACATGAATGCTGACTACAACTTACTTTCTGAGTACCTATAGGCAAATAGTTTTAGCTCTGCAAATGTCAATTTCTTCAAGCCTAAAAAGAAGATAATAATGCTTTCCTCACAGGTTGTGTGTGCGTGTGTGCGCTCACATGCCTGTGTGAAAGACAGACAGACAGAGAGATGAGCTGTGATACTGCAAACCACCCATTACAGTCCCTCATCTCCAGCTGCTGTTCAATACAGGCAATTATCCTGGCCTCCCTCCACTATATCCCTCAGATTTCCTTCCTTTAAGATTATCAAGAATCCAACCAACAAAGAGAGAGTGACTCTTACCAGCTGGGAGTCTTTAAGAGTTACAAAGATTAACAAACCATCATCTTTGTACACAAAGGACCCGCAAATTGTCTGTCTTCTGCTTGTCTACCTTTTTCCCCTCCTTCCTTCGTACCACTTCTGAATGAGTTTTTCTAGGTCTTTCCAGGAACGGCCAATTATCTCCTACTGTTTTGCCAGTCGGTGAGTAAGAAGCGGCCTCACCACTTCCTCAAATACTCCAGGTCCTCTTCTCTTGATCCAGTGTTTTACAAGCACTGGCTAAACACTACCATTCTGTTCTTGCCCTTTGTGAGTCATGCTTCACTCTGATTCCTCCTCCTCTAGGGGCAGATGGATGTACCAGGTGCCCCAAGGATCAGAGATGCATTTTTCTTGCCCAGAGCCATTATATCAAAAGCACAATCCAAAGCCATATCTAAGGAAGACAGGGAGGGAAGCTGTGAATGGTCCACTCAGGGATTTAAAAGAGCGCTAAATTTTCCTGCTATTGAATATACCTCTTCCCCTAAAGCAAGCTTTTAATATGGGGCCCAAGAAAGCAATAGATTTTTAAATCCATAGAGATTGAGTCCTAATTGAGTTTTTTCCTACCATTTCTGACCTATAATATACATATTTACTAAATTGTACTTTAGTTTTTAAATCAGGATATCCAAACTGGTTAGAAGGTTGTTATCTGGAATAAATGCTCATTGTATGGTTTTAATTTTACTATCAGAAGATTGAGCACAAAGAGACAAGAGAGACAGAAGTTAATATTTATTAAATATCTAATTTGTACAAGGCATTAGAAGTCTGGCCTATAGAAATCTTAATTTTACAGATAAAAAAACCTGAGGTTCATAGAGACTTTGGGACATTTTTAAGGACATACAACATAGCAAACTAATAAATAGAAGAATTAGAATTTGAACAATGTGATACTAAAGTATTTTTGACATTGTCTTTGATGTAGGAGAAATCTGCTACTTTGAGAAGTCACATGACTTGGCCTCAACTACCCTAGTTAGGATAAGAGGTAAGATCTGTTCACTTCAGTCTGCTGGTCTCCAACATAGTGCCTACTCCACCATGCCAAAATGCCTGAGACTTTTAATTCAGAGATAATTTAAAAGCCACAATCACCATATCATAAACCCTAATATATCCCTTTATTTTTTTTCTTTTTGGAATTTTCTTTACTCAGGAAAGTATAGTTTCATTCATTGGCTTACAAAGTATACTTCTAGTATACTTAAATTGCTAATTATAATAACACAACTTATTTAAATTGAAACAAAAGTCAAAAATCAAACCATACAAAAGAGTAAAACTAGATCATTATCTCACTCCATATACAGAAATTAAGTCAAAATGGATCAAGTAACAAAATGTAAGAGCTACAACTATAAAACGCTCAGAAGAAAACATACAGGCAAATGTTCATGATCTGATATTTGGCAATGTCACCATTAAGTACAAAAAGCAAAAAACAAACAGGTAAATTGGATCAAAATTTACAACTGTGTATATCAAAAGGCACTAGCAGAAGAGTAAAATGACAACCCACAGAATGAGTGAAAATCATTTACAAATCACCTATCTGAGAAAATGATTTACAAATGATTTATCTGACCAGCCTATAGTCCAAAATCTAAAAAGAACTCTTATAACTCAACAATACAAGCAATTTAATTTTTAAATGGGCAGGGGACTTGAATGCATATTCCCTCCCCCAAAAACAACGAACGTATAAAATTGCTAACACATGAGAAGATGCTCCATGTCATTTGTCATTCAGGAAATGCAAATCAAAATCACAATGAGACAGCATGTCACATCCACTAGAATGACTATAAAGAAATAAACCAAAGAAGTAAAAACAAGTATTGACAAGGCTTTGGAGAAACAGGAACCTATTTACATTGTCAGTGGGAATGAGAAATGGTATGGCCACTGTAGAAAACAGTTTGATAGTCACTCAATAAGTTAAGCATACAGTTAACCATACGACCCAGCAATTCCACTCCTAGGTGAAATAAAAAAAAAAAAAATTACAAAACTATCTAGAGCACAATAGTCACAATAGTCAGAGGGTGGAAAGGCTAAATGTCCATCGATTGATAAATGTATGAACAAAATCTGGTATATATGTACAATGGAACATTACTCAGGCTCCAAAGAAATACAGGACTAATACATGTTACAACATGGATAAACTTTGGAAACATTATCCTAAGTTAAAGAAGGCACAAAAAGCCACATGTTGTATGATTCCATTTACATGGAATATCTAGAATAAGTAGATGCAAACAAATGGAACACAGATTAGTGATTGCCAGAGGCTAGGGGAGTGAGGGCTGACTGCTTAACGGGTACAGGGTTTCCTTCTGAGCCGGTGGATGTGTTCTGCAAATAGATTGTGGTGATGGTTGCAGAACATTGTGAATATGCTGGACACCACTGAATTGTGAATTTTAGAATAGGTAAAATTATAAACTTTGTGTTTTATATTTTACCACAATTTTAAAACATATACCTTTCTTTATGTAATACATACAGTATGTATATTATGTACACAATCTATGTGCGTACATGTATGATAAAGTAAATCCCATGCTCTATGACAGTACTGATAATTGGATAAGATTATTTTATCATAACAGTTCATTATTTCTCCATTTAATGGATGGCATGCTGTTATTATTGATCTTTCCAGTGTAGCCAATCTAAGGGTCCAGTTATGAGTTATGATGCCCTGTTGATACACTTATTTATACTTAAATACATGATTCACAGCAAATACCAAAGGCAACAGTAGAGTTTCGAAAATTTTCTTAATTGAAAAATTGAAGAATTGAAGAATTGAAAAATTAAGAATTAAGAAATCTCATTTCTTAAATGAAAAAAAATATTAAATGAATACTTATTCCTGAAATTTTATTAACAAAGGCATAAGAATGGTATATTGATAAGTTGAGTACCCACAAACAAAACCTTGCTTTCATCTACTAGTTATCTTATATTTTTCCCCTGGTAGTTTTACTAAATATTATCTGCTAATGTTCCATTAGAAATCAAATATATGCAACATAGTACCCTGTTTTAAAAGATCTGAGTATATTTTATACCATAAAAGCACAGCTTACAACTACAGTTTTATTAACTTAATCTTAAAAAGATTTATAGGGAAAATCTATAAACATATTGATTCTGACACTCATCCAGATATTTTTATTACTGGATTAAGAAGAAATAAAAGCATGCACACTTAAAAATATTTTATTTTATTTAGAAATGTTTTTAAGTTTATTTATTTTGATGGGGGGAATGGGAGACACAGAGATTGACAGAGAGAATCCCAAGCAGGCTGTCAGCAGAAAGTCCAAGATGGGGCTTGGTTACACAACCTTAAGATCACAACCAGAGCCGATTGATCAAGAGTCAGACACTTAACGGACTGAGCCATCCAGGCACCCCTTTAAAAGACATTTTAAATATAAAAGTGTATATAGTAAAAAAATAAAATGTACTTCCATAAACATGTACCCATTCACATATAATATTTTTAAACAATCATTATAATAATAAGGAATATATATCATTTATTATGTGCCAAGCACTATTCTAAGCACCTAACATAACTATATCTGATTTAATCTTTATGATAATTCTATGAAGTACTTAATATTATTATTGCTTTATTTACAGGCAGAGTCAAAGAAAAGTCAACACATATAAGTTTCTGAAAATTGTTCTTTTTTGAAACAACTGCATTTCAGTAGAATCCCAATAACTACTTTATTTATAGTATGTTTGGCAGAGGCTTTTGAACAGTATCAGTGATCTCTTTGTCTCAAGTAATACAAATTGTAGTTGGTCAAATGACCATCAAGAATATTAACTACACCCTTGGCCATGTGACTACATCCTGACTAGCAAGATGTAACCGACATATTTTCTTGTAGCTTCTAGATCATTCTTAAGAAATGACAAACTAGGGTACCTGGGTGGCTCAGTTGGTTAAGCCTCTGACTCTTGGGGCTTAGGTCATGATCTCTCAGCTTGTGGGTTCCAGCCCTGCATGGGGCTCTGGGCTGATGGCATAGAGCTTGCTTGGGATTAGGTTTCCCTCTCTCTTAACCCTCCTATGCTTGCTCTCTCTCAAAAATAAATAAATAAACATTAAAGCAATTTATTTTTTTGTTTTTATGTATAGAATTTTTTAATGTTTATTCATCTTTGAGAGAGAGAGAAAGAGAGAAAGAGAGAGAGAGAGAGAAAGCAAGAGCCAGGAAGGGGCAGAGAAAGAGGGAGACACGGAATCTGAAGCAGGCTCCAGGCTCTGTTCTGCTGAACCTATGAATGGTGAGATCATGACCTGAGCTGAAGTCGGACCCTTAACTGACCGAGCCACCCAGGCGTCTCCCCTCCCCAAATTTTTTTTAAATAAATCACAAGCCCTGGGGCACCTGGGTGGCTCAGCTGGTTGAGCGTCCGACTTCGGCTCAAGTCATGATCTTGGGGTTTGTGAGTTCAAGCCCCACATCGGGCTCACCGCTGCCAGTGCAGACCCTGCTTCAGATTCTCTCTCGCCCTCTATCTTCCCCTCCCCTGCTTGTGAACTTGCAAAAATAAAATTTAAAAAGAGAAAGAAATGATAATCCCTGATCCTTTACCCTTTGTCCTCTTTACACGTTAGTCCATTCTACATATTTCTAAGCTGAATCATGAAGATGAGGGGTCGCACCATATGGATGGTGGGGCAGTGAAATGGATAGAGCTTGTGTCTCTAAGAGTTTCACAAAGTAGAGATGGCATACAAACCCAACATTTATATGAGAGAGGAATTGGAGGTTCCTCGCTGGCTCAGTGAGTAGAGGATGCAACTCCTAATCACAGGGTCTTGAGTTAAAGGCCCATGTTGGGCATAAAGCTTACATATATATATAATATATACATATATTATATATATATAATTTATATTTTTTATTAAAAAAATTAATGTTTATTTATTTATTTTAAGAGAGAGACAGAGATTGTGAATGAAGGAGAGACAGAGAGAGACACACAAAATCTGAAGCAGGTTCCAGGCTCGGAGCTGTCAACACAGAGCCTGATGCGGGATTCCAACCCACAAACCGTGAGATCATGACCTGAGCCAAAATCAGACACTTAACTGACTGAACCACCCAGGACGTCCTATAATTTTATTTTTAAATTTTATTTTTAAATTTTATTTTTATTTTGTATTCTGATTTTATTTTTGTTTTGTATTCTTACTTCCCCCCCACCGCTGCAGTGACAGTAAATTTTAATTAAACAATATGAATATACCAAACTTTATCCAAACATTCCCCTATTCCTGGATATGTTAAATCCAGTCTTCTTTCTTTCTGCTGGAAAATATGTTGCAGTGAATTTTCTCATTTTTGTACTAATACAATAGTATTCTAGCAGTCTACTATACCATGATCTAGAGTTCAGAACAGATTCTTAGAAGTGGAATTACCAGGGTAAACAATATGCCACTTGTAAAAATTTGACAATTCTTTTCTCCTAAAGGTGGTACTTATTCCAATAGTGTATGACATAAATTTACTTCGCAGACATTCTAACACTGCAGATATCTTCTTAAATTTTGTTTTCACTTTTGTTATTCTGACAGATAAGAAATCTGTTTTGTTTCTTATGTTTAAATCTCAAAAAAATAAATTAGAAACAAATTACTTGTAAAAATTAACAGATTTCCTATATTTATAAACATTTTCCTTACTCTAATTGCCTATTCATCTCTTTGACTATTTTTATAAGACATTGTGCTTTTTTTGAGATAAAGTTATTAAACTTTTTTTTTACTTACGTAGGAAATTTTTATATGTTTAAACTTTATATATCTCTTACTGTGTTAATGTCTTGAATTTGTATGTATTTTTTTTCCTTATGGCTTTCTGTCAAGCTTAGTAGAAAGAGAATTATAATGTTCTTCTACATTATTTGTCAGTACATTAAATTTATTTTCAAATGTAGACTTCATTGACTTTTTTTTTTTTTTTTTTGGTTTAAGGAGCAAGACAATGATCTATTTTCTCTCTTTACTAGATAGACATGTACTTCAGCACAATTTATTGACCAGCACATTTTTCCGTACATATTTAAAAATCTCACCTTTATCAGAGATATGATTGTACAATGATTTATAACTGTGAACAATGCCATGTTTATAGATCTTTGTAATGCATTTTGATGTAGTAAAAAAAAAAAAAGGTTTCTTCTTCATGAAACTTGTCTTTTCATTCTTTCTTGGCTATTCTTGAATAATAATAAAATTTAAATATATTAATTATATTCCATGACATCTAATTTTTTTACTTTTCTTTATTTAAAAAAAGCACACTCAGAAATATGTCATTACAATCTATTAACTTTTACACATGTGGCATTGAAAACTGAGGGAGCCTGGGTGGCTCATTTGGTTAAGCATCGACTTCAGCTCAGGTCATGATTTCATGGCTTGTGGATTGGAACCCTGCATCAGGCTGTGTTCTGACAGCTCAGAGCCCGGAGCCTGCTTCGGATTCTGTGTCTCCCTCTCTCTCTGCCCTTCCCCTGCTCGCACTCTGTCTCTCTCTCTCAAAAATAAATAAAACATTAAGAAAAAAATTTAAAAAAAGAAAACTGAAGTAAATGTTCATGCAGTAAGTGGTATGAGTTGCTTGCTTTATAAAACACAAAGTGAAATCAGGCATCCTTGGGTCAGCTACCAGAAAGCCTCTTAAGAACACTCTTCATAGTATATCCAGAGTCTAGAGCTTACTCTTTAGTTTTGAATTATTAATCTCGTAGATTCCTCCCATATGTGCGTGTATTCCATAGATATGCCAAAAAATATATAAAGGCAGCCTCGCAATTTACCTCTTTATCTGACCATGGTGGTTCTTACAAGAGGGACCACAGGTCAAATAAAAAAGCTTTGAGTCAGGGTTCTTTTCTGCTCTGACCTCTTTTTTCATTTTCCAGCTCCACTATCCTCCAGAGAGACTAAAGCAGGAGGGAGGATCCTGGGCAACAAATCTGAGAAAAACTTCAACTTTATGTAGACACTCCATTTCAGCTGTGTGTATATCAGCACGATACAGTAATCCTTCCTAATACTCAATAACAGGATAACTTTTTCATAATGTAATGAAAAACAATATCTGGGTTTGATTCCTAATTCTGTCATTTGCCAGTTGAGTGAACTTGGAAATCTTTATCACTCCTTAGAACTTCATTTTCTTACTCTATAAGATGAGAATCATAATGTCACTTTGCGAGGCTGCTATGTGTATTAAATGAAACAATACGGGCCCACTATAGTGCCTGACAGATATCACACTCAACGTTGCACACTGATATTACTGTGCCTTGTACATCTTTCCAATCTTATGTTTCATATATAAGTTTGGACATAGGATCCCAGTGCTAATCTCCAGGAGAAATAAGTTAATAACTTATTAAATAAGAAATTATTTAACTTAGAAATAAGTTATTAACTTATAAATAAGTTAAACCATTTTATTATCACAATAAATAAAATATACATATATATGGTATAAGTAAAAATTTGAATTTTTAGCAAATATAACTTTGAGTCAAAATTTTGTTAATTTCTAAAGAAAATTTTAAACTCTCAAGTTTTATGAAGTTTTAAACATTTTGAATTCAACACCTAGTATCAAAGAATAAAACAATTATATAAGTGATAATAACTGTATTATACAAAATTTCACAGAAAAGAAGCAAAATATATATTTTTATTGAGATGGCGGGGCAGAGTGTAGGTAACACGTATTGATTTGGAAACAGCAGGAGATCCTAATTTGAAAAAATTAGCTTCAAATAAAAATGTACAGGTTAAAAATTTTGGAGCAAATGAATCTTTCTGAGATTTGAAAAGGTGAACTTAAATGAATTGTTTTTCATTATTCAAAATGACTCTCTTAAGAATTTGAAAAGAAGAAACTGGGATTTTTAATCAAATATATGTATACGGGTGACTAAACAGTAATTCCAATTCCATTGTGCATATGTATAGAAAATACACAATGAATAAATTATAATATTCTAAGCAAGTTTATGGAAACTAAATCAAGTGCCTGATGTAGAGTTCCCAAAATTTCTTAAAAAGAAAAGAATATTGGTGGTACATTCAGACAATGGAACATTATTCAGCACTAAAAAGAAATGAGCTATCTAGCCATGGAAAGACATGAAGGAAACTCAAATGCATGTTGCTACATGAAAGAAGCCGATCTGAAAATGCTACATATACTATATGATTCTAACTACTAACGTTCTGGAAAAGGCAAAACTACAGAGATAATAACAAGATCAGTGGTTGGCAGGGGTTAGAGGAAGAAGAGATGAATAAACAGAGCACAGAGGATTTTTTAGGGCAGTGAAAATACTCTGTATGATAATATAATGATGGATATATGTCATTACATATTTGACCAAACCCATGGAATGTGCAACACCAAGAGTGAATCCTAAGGTACACTACGCATTTTGGGTGATTATAATGTATCAGGGTAGGTTCATCCTTGGTAAACAATGTACCATTCTGGTGAGTGCTGTAGATAACAGGAGAGGCTATGTGTGTGTGGGGGGGCGTGGGGAGGAGAGGTGAGGGGGAAGGGCAGGAGTTATATGGAAATCTCTGTACTTTCTCCTCAGTTTTGTTAAAAATTTGAAGCTGCTCTTAAAAACATTAAGTATTCAAAAATAACAGTAGAAAAACGCTATAAGAATAGATGGGGAAAAAATCATATTTATTTCCTAAATATATCAGTGGGAGATTTTTTTGTATGTGGGAAGTACAAAGAGCCAGGGTTTTCAGAATTTCACAGAAAAAGAAAAAAAAATCCACAAAACAATAACCTTGAGAGACAGGCATCAAAGCTCGTATTTTTCTTTTAGATATGGCATAATATAAATAATTAGTGTATTCCCAAGGAAATGGGATTTTGTTTCTTCTTATTTGTTTTGTTCAATTTCCTTAGTTGAAGAAAAAGCCTTCAAAAATCTTTTCATTTTAACTACTTACAAAAAAGAATAATCACCTATAATTTTTGCCTCTGTTCTTCTCCATAATAAGGTTAAGTTCAGTTCAAACTACTTATATAAGCAAAGCCAATATTTCATTGTCCAGCTTTGCCCATAAAATCGACCTGGGTAGTGCATTTTGTAATGCATGTCAGAAAAAAAATACTCACATTTCACTGATACCACGACCAAGTTTGTACTTTCAGTGAGCAAACTTCTTACAAACATCTTCATTTTGCTTTGCAAGCCCTATATTTAGAGTATCTATATTTAAAAGAAGAATGATCCTATTAACATTTTCTTAGTAGATCTTAAATTCCCTTGAATCTTCTCCATCTCTCCCTTCTTCATGATTTTGTTTTATTTTAGGTTGGCATTAGCCATTTTTTAAACTGTGAAATGAACATTAGTGAGGGCTTGCTATCTTAGAAATGTCTTGTTCCTTCTCTTTCCATCCCTCCTCCTTTCCATTGCTGCCAGATGATCTTTCTAAAACTTGCTCAAACTTTCTCATTGCTGTGGAACTTAAAAACTTCTGATTCCTTCACCTCCGCTAGCAACACCACACCACACCACACACACACACACACACACACACACACACACACACACACCACCTAAAAGAGTAAAAAATTCTTAGCATGGCAGAGAATGCACTTTCAGACACATTTCAGAGACAAGTCTATGCTCCAATCATGTTGATTTGCTCCTTTTTTCCTCAAACACAGCTGAAATTTTCAAATCACTGTGCCTTTCTACATCTTGTTCTGATTTCCTGGAAGTTTCCCTTTTCCCTATGACAATCACTTTTCTATGGAAGTATCACAGACTCCAATAGGCAGTATTGTGTGTCCTTTCCTATCTTCCTTAATTGTATTTGCTCATCTGTCATTACATTGATCATATGCCTTAGAGAGTTTTATATCAAAACATTTGTTGCCTCTCCCTAATGAGATGGTTTCTGAGGGGCTCCCTATTGTAGTAATAACATGTCGGCCATGCTATCTGCCTTATCCTATGGAATGAGAGGGGTGTGGGCACTTGCCACCTCTAAAGCAGAGCTTTGGCAGAAGGCAAATAACTTTCCCTCATTCTCAATTTCCCCAACTGGGAATATGAAACCCAGGCTGAAAAATAATATAGCTAACTAAACTGTTAGCTTCTCAGAACATAGTCGTTGCTTAACACATTCTTAAAATATTTTAATAATTATATAATGAGAATTGTTTTTTTAAGTTTAAAAGAAAACAAAAAGCATAAAAGCCATATAGTCCGCCAATAGTAGAATAATAATTATCTGTAACCACTCATCATTTTCAATGCAAATGTTGTGCTTCTAGTAATTTCCAGTTAGGATATCTCATTAGCTTTTATAGGATTTATAAAAGCACGAACAGGGTGGTACGGATGGTGGATTGAGGCTCTAGTGATTCTATAAAATTGCTATTTTATTGATAAAATATATAACCACAAAAAATATAAAATATATAAAAATGTGATAAAATATAATCACAAAAGAATTGTGATTCTGGAATACTAAAGATTCCTGGCACTTTAGTATTATACACGTGAGGTTGTATGGGAAGAGCTATCCTTTGGTAACAACACCATCTAGTATTTACCTTTAACATTAATCAAATTTGTTCACTGAGTGCCAACATTTGCATAAGGTAGAAAATTTAAAACAGTCCCAATTGATCAGCTCTCAAATTCACTGTTCAAAATAACTTTCAGCTTTAAGATCTGGCAGAACCATTCACACAATTACATGTTATTCAACATCTCCCATAGAACATGCATTGTCTACTCTCCTTCAAGCAAAAGAATGATGAAAGGGAAGTATAAGCAGACTTGCTCAGGTTCTATAATAGAATCCATCTTCTGAACCAAGGTCATGCTTGGCAAGAACAATCATTGTCCAGAAAACAATAAAGCCAACTGATGAAAATGTTCTTGAGTTCCAGCATACAGTGAACTGTAAATCACTATTTATGAAGTATCCACTTTAGCCTGGTATTCTATATGATCACCATAGTCAATAACAAAGAAAATAGTTTGGGAAACTAATTTAAGTTTTTAGCACTAAGGGATGTGATTCCTATTTGTTTTAAACAGAAGAGTCACTGACAAAGTTTATATATGTAACTAATCTATAAGATGGATATACATACTTTTGTTTTGTCACATAATAAATTGAAATTTATTTCATGCCTTCAAACAGGTGTTTAGAACTGATTGGAATCTGGATTGAAAGATTACTTTTGGTTAAATTAGCTTTGTTTCTCTTCAAATAGAAAGAGAGTGTTCATTGGTTATAGTAATGAATTTATTGAAAATCTATTAATCTATGCTCCAAATTCAGTAGGGCATATTGGAAATCACACCAAAAAAATCTTCTTTCCATTCTTTCTTTATAGAGGATCAATCAATAAACAGCGTTTTTGTGTATGTTTTTATCTTAACAGTATCATATTATTATATGTATTTACTGGATCTTGGTCTCCCGAGGGCATGAGTTCATCTAGAAAAAATCTATCATCTGTCTATCTATATTCTATCTATCATCTATCCATCTCTAGCTTCTTCTCTATCTCTATCTCTCTCCCTCTGTCTCTCATCTTAAAGGACATGGGTAGAAAAATTAGGCTGTCTGAGCGCACTTAGGAACAAATGAATCTAAGACAGTTCTGACTGCTGTAAGAGAACCCTGTTCATGACGTACTCTGAGATTCAGTCTGAGAATGCCACTAGAATAAGTAGAATAAGGTTATTCTAGACAAGAGAACTCGCATGAAATCATTAGCATTCACTCTCTGCCCTCTTGTGGTAGGTATTGCCAGCCACCCAATATGGGATTAAGGTTCTGGATCAATCGGCAATATTGATAATGTGTAATGTTCCTAACATAGTGCTTATTAAAATGAATCGGTATTTGTATTAAAATATTTTTCATTTCCTTTTAATGAGACTTTAATATAATTTTAAATATAACTCCTTTAATTTTGCAATTATATTGTCAAACTACTAACATACAAGTGCCTGATAGGGAATAAACCAGGGGACCTAATTACAGCCCCCAGATGCTGAAACGTTCTTTCACTTTTCTGTTCACTGTAATCAGATGGTTTTGTTGTGCTTATCTAGCAATACAAAAAATTTGAGAAAATCAGGGTGTTACATAATCGCTGCATTTATCCACATTTATTGGTTGAATTTTGGAATACTTTAATGCTGGAAAATTCTGCTTTGAGGGACAGATTTATTTTTCAGACATTGTGTTTGCTCAAACATTAATTGAATGTCTACATTTCTTTGTATACCACACATATAATTAGCTTAAGGAGGCCTCACACGAGAGCTTTATGAAGCTGCTTATGTGATACGATTAGAGGAGTAATGAGAACTATGTTTTATAGGCTTCTGTCACAAAACACCTTTCCTACTTGCGTGTTGGTGAATGAAATGCCACAACTGCAGATTAATTTTCCAGATGCATCTCCAACATTTCGAGACTGGATTCCTGGGGGCGGCTGGGCAGAATTCAGGTGAAATCACACATGCTCTCTTCCCCTACCTCTTGCTCTCGCTTTCTCCCCTGCTCTTTTGTTGTCATCTTCCTTTGCTTCCCGCCCCACTCCCCAATCACTGTATGCTTCGATTTGCACACACAAGCCTTATGTGAAATGACTCCTCTTTAAAACAGACAGGACAGGTTGGGGGCTGTGAATATTGTTGCCTGTGGCCTTTCTAGCAGCAAGGAAAGTAAAGAAGTTCCCCTTCTCAACTGAGACAAAAAGTAGTTAATGGTGCTTTCAGTGTATTAAATATGGATAAAATAAAATCACACATGAGCAGTTTATGATAAAGTTTGCTAACTCACATCAGATTTGTGACTCAGTTCATTTCTTATCTGCCCTTTTTATTGGCCATCCCATGCTGTTTCCATCCATTTGGTTTCATTTCAGGAGAAACCAGGATAGGATGGGTGATGCTTTGCTAACAAGCAGCTCCAGAATCTCAGTTTAAAACAGCAATGACTTCTGTCTCTCTACCAGCGCATGCCCACTGTGTGGCTGCTAATCACAGTTCCCCAGACTGATGGAGCAGCCTCCTTCCCTATCACTGCCAATGCCAGCATGAGAAAGAGCTGCAGAGGCTCCCTCGACTGCAATTAACTGTTCTCGCCTAGAAGTGGAGTAAACAACTTCTCTTTGCCTCATTGGCCACAACCACAAGGGCCCTAGGTGGGGCAGTTTCATCATATGCCTGGGAGGGGAACAATCGAAAAATATTTGGTAAATAATATTAGCAACTACCTTACACATTTCCTCTACCAGTACCTCCCAATCCTGGAAGACAGATGCTATTCTTTGCTGTACCTTTTAGCATACTATATTTCTACTTATTCATTTTTTCTCATTTTCCTAATTTGCCACTGAGTTCTTGCTCTTTCTTCTATTTCCTTTCACTTCCAGTATTCCCTGTTTACAAGAAGCTAGTATTCTAGAGGAGGATAGGGGCATGTGAGTTAGAAAGAACATGCATAGATTTCAATCCAGTGAAAAGACAAATGGAGGGTCTGTATCTCAGGGTGACTGAGTTAAGAAAACTTCCAAGAGTGACATTTGAGTTGAAGTGCAGAGATGAGATATCATTCCATTAACAATGAAAACATGTTTTGGGGTGCCTGGATGGCTCAGTCAGTTAAGCGTCCAACTTCGGCTCAGGTCATGATCTCGCCATTCAGAGTTCGAACCCCCACATTGGGCTTTGTGCTGACAGCTCAGAGCCTAGAGTCTGTTTCAGATTCTGTGTCTCTTTCTCTCTCTCTGTCCCTCCCCTGCTCTCTCTCTCTCTCTTTCTCTCTCAAAAATAAACAATAATAAAATTAAAAAAAAGAATGAAAACACATTCAACTGCAAAGACACATGATAAATGCAGGAATTTGCTAATTATTCAGCATAGCCGTCTAAAATTCACATTTCCAGAAAGCATCTGATTGGGTCTTTCCTAGATCATGTGCCTATCGCTTAGCTAAAGAGAAAAGACCATCTTGATTGGAAATAACATCAATACTACATACAGTAAAGAGAGATGGCTGTTACCAAGAAGATGAGATAGATAGATGATAGATAGATAGATAGACAGATAGATAGATATGGATAAATGAGAGAAAGGGAAAGAGAGAGAGAAAGAGAAAAAGGGGAAGAGAAAGAGAGATATAGAGAATTAATGTTTGTCAAGAAAAGAATATATAGTTGTCCACTATCGTAAAGTGGTAACAAAAATGACTAAGCTTTTGTGTGTTACATCAAAGTGTCTGGAGTTCATTCTCAAGGCGATGTAGGACCAATTAAAGCAAACTAAGAATTGAGTGACAGGTTAAGGCTGTAGTGTAGAAAGATCTCTCTTGCTCCCTCCGCTATGGTGGGCAGTGGAAAGGAGAGCAGGTTTCCATGGGATGATGGGGGTGGCAATGAGATCAGTCCCTCACAGCCAGTCCTCTCTCCACTATCTTTGCATCCTGAAGGGAAATATCTCAAGCAGCAAAGTTATTTTATTTATTAGTAATATCTGACAAAGAAGACATTAACCTGGTTCACACCATTCTTGGGGGTGAGTTCCACGTTCCATATTCGATTTGTGTATACACAAATTTGTGAATATACAGTGTCCATGTGCTATAAGATTTAGAAGAGTATTTTCAAAGAAATAACCTTTGGATACAGCTTAAAATCACCAAAATATTGAGTGCTGATATATAAAACAGTGACTGATAAATAAAAAGCATAATTTTCAAAAAGGAAAGAAAAAAATCCTTTCATCTGTATCCCTACCATGAAAGGTTGGGCAGTGTTTCAACCGTCACAACATTCACTAAGAGTACCCGTAGGCACCTCCAGTGTAAAACATTTTTATTCTTTCCTTTAACTAATTTCATAAATTAACATAAATCCCAAGTTAAATGGGCTTCCTAGATTCCATAACCAATTTTCACCTTTCTCTTTGATGGTCACGCTTGGCCACAACACTGTAGAACTGAATAAGTCTGCCTATACTGAGAGACAGTGTATGACTTTTCTACATTTTACTATATGTCATGACTGTGTACCTAATCCTCACAGCCACATTAATTCCATTTTAAGGCACTACAGGCTATTCAGAAATAATCATTTTTAACAAATTCAAACATAATAAAATTATATTCACCTTGGATCTAACTTTCAATTGTGATGATCTGAGTTGAATTTAGGGAAAAAAAAGTCATCATTCATTAATTTATTCATGAATGTATTAGTTCAGAAAATATTAAGACCTATGTGTAAAACACTGAGCAATAAAAATATTATTCAGATAGTGAAATATAAGGTATATATTTGAGTAATAGAAATATGACATAAAATGTATCCTGGGTGACAACAATTTGAGACAACAATAATAAATCCTGTTGCATCAGTTAGTACCCCAAAAGAGCAAGTCACATTTTGAATTTACTGACAGACACCATGCAATAAAATGTATTTTGGTTTTTGGAGAAAATCTTGACATAAAATGAGAGAATAATTTAATTGTGGTGAGGACTTGGGGAAAAATAAATGTAAAACTTTAGGACATGGTTTACATGACCCCTTCTGACAGACCACAAGCACCAGGTGCCCTGCTTCAGTCAAGAAATGATCAAGATGGCTTAGTCAGGTCGAGCTGGTATGACAAAATACTAGAGGCTGTGCATTTTAGACAACAAATATTTATTTCTCACAGATCTGGAGAATGGGAAATTCAAAATCAAAGTGCCAGCCGATTCATCTCTTGGTGAGGGCCCTCTTCCTGGAATGTGGACAGCCACCTTCTCTCTGTGTGCTCATATTGCCTTTCTTTGATGTGTGTTCAGGAGAAAGTTCTCTGGTCTTTTTTTTTTTTTTTTTCTTTTAAGAACGGTGACCCATGGGGAACTTGGGTCTACCCTCATGAACTCATGTAAACATAATCATCTCCCAAAGGCCCTACTTCCAAATATCATCACACTGGGGATGAGGGCTTCAATGTATGAATCTGAGGGCATGCAAACATTCAATCCATAGTACAAGTCAACTTAATTCCCCATTAGAGAAGATCAAGAATGAAAAGATGACTTAAATGTTTGCATCCAGTCTTAATTGGAATATACAAAAGTCTTTAAGAGGCAAGGGAGCTTTGGTCAAATGAGATATAATATGTCATGTAACTCTACCTGTACAACACAGAACATTTTTAATAAATTCCTATTTTGACATAATTTCAAATGTATAGGAAGTCTGCAAGAATAATATAAGAATTCCCATATACACTCCATCCACCCATGTTCACCAATAATTTAGATGTTGTCCGACTTGCTCTTTCTCCCTCCTGCTATCTGTATCGTTCTATATACCTATATATTCTTTTATATAGATATCTACATATCTACATATTCTTTTTTCTAATCTATTTAGAAAAGTTGGAAATGTTGGGCCCCTTTATTCCTAAGTACTTCATAATGTATTTCTTAAAACTAGGCATTTTCTTGAATACAATGGATAAAAATATTAAATTGCTTTTCTCTTCCCTTGATATTTTTGGAAAATATGTAATATATCTGCATATATCCCATGTAAAGCTTAAAAAATAACAGTTTAAAAGAATTATCTTTTATTTCTAAGTAGGATTTATCTACCATTTAAATTTGCCTATTATTTTAAAGCATATAGGCTATTAATTGGAATTTGGGTGGAAAAAAACTTCTGTGATCAAATAAGTGTAGGATATGGTCAATTATTCTAAACTATGGTGCATAGGTCATATCCAGCTTTCTATCTTATAAATAAAGTCTTAATGAAACACAACCACACTTGTGGTTGTTCAGGTATATTCTATAGCTGCTTTGCACTATAAATGGGGTTAGTAGATGCAACAGAGACTATATGGCCTGCCAAGTTTAAAATATTTACTATATGGACCTTATAGAAAAAAAAAATGTTTTAGCCCCTTGTCTGAATCAAGCAGGGTTTTTTTTTTTGTATTGTTAGAATTCACAGAACTCTTAATTATGAGTTATAAATTTCAAGAAGATGTGTTTAAATACATATAATTTTCCCCCCAAAAGCCCACAAAAAGTAGATATCCTCTTACTTAACATGAATACAGTTATCAAAAACCTAATATTTAAGATTGATACGATAATATCTAACCCACATTCCACATTTAGTTTTTAATTATCCCAGTAATGTTTTATGCTATTATATTTTCTGCTAAAAAAATCCAATTCAGATTCATACATTGCATTTGACATATTTCTTTAGTTTTCTTTAATCTGGAATATTTCCTGTCCTTTTTAAAATATTTATTGACCTTGATATTTTTGTAGGGTACAGTGCTTTTATTTTGGAGATGAGTAGGCATGCATAAAATTAATGTTGTGTCCCTCTTAGTTCACCATATCAGGAGACACATAATATTAATTTTTCTGAATATGACAGTAACTCTGATCATATCATCATATCATATGATATGTTAAAATAATATCTTCCATATTTCTTCCCAACACATTTTTATACATTATTTTTAATACTCGCCAAAGTGATTTCCAACGATAAATTGTAGAAGATGATTTCTGATTTCAATTATTTCAGGAGACATTAAATAAAAAACTCAACACGTTTTACTATGTGGCCTTAAACAACATTCTAAAAATTAGACAAGGTATTAAAAAAATAGATGCCTTTGTGATGGTTCAATTCAATTGGACAAGTATTGAGGGCTTCTCTGTGACAGACACTATAGTTGTTTGATAAAAGGTACCTTGAACATAATTTAGTAGGGAGCAAAACATGTTTGTGAATATCTACTCTGCCTCATGTGAGTAGTAAGTGCTTCAGGAGATACACAAGTAAACATGATAAATAATTTTTTTAAATACATTTAATCAAGTTAGGACAAAATCATGTCATTAAAAATATGGGGTTGTAGGAGGAAAATATTCCAAATGTAGTAAAATGCATTAGTGAAAATAATAAATAAACAGATAATAAACATAGATAAAATAAGGTCTTGAACATATTTAGGAAAGAGATATTCCAGTTAGAGAAGCATATGTATTAGATGTTCTTATGGTAAACTTGAAAAAGTAGGTTGAGAAGAGATAGGTAAAGAACGTTGGCTAATAATATTAATCTATACATTTTTGTTAAGCAATGGAGAATCATTGAACGTATTTGACCAGAACAAAGCTGTGATTAATGTTGTATTTAGAGATAGGAATGGGTTTAGAAATCAATTATTAGAGTATGATACAAGCCCAGGTGATACATGATAAGAGTCATTACTATGGTGGTAGCTTTGGGAATAACAATTATCATACCCACTGTGGAGCTAGACAATTGAGGAAGGATGTGTGTATGTAGGTGTAGTAGATACTGTGGTGCTCGTACCCATCCCATTCACATGGCCAGAACACCTAATCATCAGCTGCTGTAAATACTGTCTCCTAAAAGCTCAAAGCTTCCTCATGTCTCTCAGGGTTTGCCTTTCACTGAATGGGACTGAGTGTCCATAGGAAGTTACACACTCCATCTCTGGAAGTGTCTATAGTCATCTACTGTTTGATACTTGAGCATAGAAGTCCAGCTCTTAAGCTCAAGGAAAAATAATTCTATGGTTTAGTTTATACTCCTGAGCCTCACCACATCCATTTACCTAAACTGCATTTTTGCTATACTCCTTTACCTTTCTATTTTTTTTTCTCATGTCTTTACAGATGTTCCCTGAAGAGTTCTTCCTTGATAAACAACAGCATCAAATCCCTGTCTCAGGCTCTGCTTCTAGAGCCCCGTCTAATAGAGTGGTTGTGTGACACTTTTGTGGGTGAAGAGACTGGAATGCTCAGTAGGAGGCACCAGAATAATATTGTTGTTTTCAATAGAAATGAAAATAAAAGAAAGAGAACTTCGTTCTAAGGCGAGGGGGGGGGGGAGATTTAGTGATGGGCTTTTGAAGATTTAATTTTTTTAACGTTTATTTATTATTGAGAGACAGAGAGACAGCATGAGCATGGGAGGGGCAGAGACAGGGGGAGACACAGAATCTGAAGCAGTCTCCAGGCTCTGAGCTGTCAGAACAGAGCTCAATGTGGGGCTCCAACTCACAAACTACAAGATCATAATCTCAGCTGAAGTCAGACCCTTAACCGACTGAGCCACCCAGGCACCCCTTGAAGATTTAATAATGATATTTGGGAGGGGTGCCTCGGTGGCTCAGTCAGTTAAGTATCCTGATTTTGGCTCAGGTTATGATCTCATGGCTCCTGACATGAATTTGAGTCCCACGCGTTGAGCTCTGTGCTGACAACTCAGAGCCCGGAGCCTGCTTGGGATTCTGTGTCTCCCTCTCTCTCTCTGCCCCTCCCCCACTTGTGATCTGTCTCTGTGTCTCTCAAAAATAAAGAAACATTTTTAAAAATTTAAAGAAATTTAAAATGATACTTGGGAAACAAAGATCTTGTATGGGAGGCTGGATACAAAGAGGTAGTGGATAAAAGAATAATGAGAGAAGAAATGATATCAAGAAAAAGATTACTAAGAAAAAAAAGAGAGTAGGTTTCTGGGTAGAATCTTAGGGATAAAGTACATTTGGGAGATGTCTAGAGGAAAAGAAAACCATGGATGCAGTTCAGAAAATCAGTCTTGGGAAGCCTGGGTGGCTCAGTCGGTTAAGTGGCTCAGGTCATGATCTCATGGTCTGTGAGTTGGACCTCCACCTTAGGTTCTGTGCTGACAGTGGACAGCCTGGAGCCTGCTTTGAGTTCTGTGTCTCCCTCTCTCTCTGCCCTTCCCCCGCTCATTCTCTCTCTCTCTCTCTCTCTCTCTCTCTCTCTCTCTTTTTCTCTCAAAAATAAACATTAAAAAAAATCAGTTTCCAAAGAAAATGGGTTTTTCAAAAAGAAACAGCATAATATATTTTAAACCTGAATCAAAAAGGATACAGTCTGAGAAAAGGTGACTCAGGGCAATGAAGACGATAGCAGTTACTTCCTGTGTTAGTAGAGAAAGAAACCAAGGTTGTAAAGATTACATGCACTGTAAAGGTGTAAAACAACCATAGTGATTATTTTTGCCAGAAATTTACTAGGTTACCAGGTCAGAAGACTCTGCTGTTTCTCTAGCATTACCAGGACAAGAGAACTTGAAGTTAACAGCAAATGAATGGTTTATAGATGAACTGGAAGGCTCATACTGATTTATTCTCTGGGGCATCAGAGAGAACATTTCAGGAAGTCTTTAAGTCCTGAGAGTTTGCCTTTCTGATTTATTTGTACCATCTTAATTCTCAGCATCTACTCTAAATTTGTCTTTGAACAGTTATCAAAAGGAGACACCATAAAATCATGGCTTTCCATTCATTTCCTATATCCTTCATCTATAAGAAATTCAAATAATCTCATCTTCTTTCTTCAAACTCCTTTAATACTCTAATTTAAGACTGACCAAAAAAGGCTCAGTTTAGAGCCTAGAACACAAACTTCAAACATTAAAATATAATCTCCTTAAAATGCTAGTTCATTGTTTAACCAGCATAATTTCAAAAAGGTCAAAGCAGTGAAAGTAACGTGTTAAATTTTACCAGCAACACAAAGGCTTTCATAGAAAAACATGTATGAAAAATGTCCAAAATATTTCCATATGGTACAGAAGTAAATTAATTTGACTAAAAATTATATTTTAAAATGCACATTATCTTTTGTCTTCATCTCTAATATTAAGTTTTACTGTTTCTGTGACCCAAGACTTCCATAGCATTAGTATACACAGCCTTTAAATAATTGTTAAACACATTTCAAACAATCCAAACTTTCAACAAAATCAGTCTTTTGTTCTTTTCAAGAGTTGTAGTAGTAATATAAATAAAATCGCATCCTCATTTTTTGAAGACAGATGGTTCATTAGTAAAGTACACTGGAGTAGCACGACTCATAACAAAACTTTTCCTAGACCAGGGCTTCACTCAACATTTCCACCAAGAAGACATGATAAAGAAAACATACAATGTGAGTCCAAAGACATAGATTTGTTCACCTTTAAAAACTGATAGCTACAAGTAAAAAAAAAAAAAAAATTCCTCTTTTGCTCTACAAACAAGAGCACTGTTAGTTCTATTCCCTCAGGATCAATACTAATCATGCTATATAACCAACCCAGAGCACTTGGTAACAAGCAGGACATTGTGAATTCAATTCCATTTTTTTGTGTGAGAACGCCACAAGTCAATATGTTCTGAAGACAAATGAAAAAATCTAATTTTTAGGTGAGCTATAATGGGAACACATTTATAATACATCACTCTCAATATTTATACAAAGACATTGCAAGGGTCTAGTTAATGTTAAAGTATTATACTCCCACAGTCGAATATAATTTACCTCTCACTGGTGAGAGTTATCACTCTATCTGGCATGATACTTCAAAACATGTTTCCATGATCTTCATGTGTTGGGGGAATACCTGAGGTTTGACAGGTTAAAGGGCGGCAAGATCTCTGAGTAGAAACAGGGAGGTCATATGTAGTTTAGCAAATGCAGTAAAGAGAACAATAGGGGAGTGGTGGAGTTAGAAGGAAATAAAATGCAACTTAGCAAGACAAACCCAGTGGAGAGCAGAGGGTGAATGCTGAATTGATTTACAAAGAGGCATAGGTCCGCTCCCAATGCACACTTGTGGTATCAGTGGATTCAGTGTTTATTGCTTTCCTTTCCACGTGGAATGTAAGAAGACACACTCGTTAAACTGTATGAGCTTTTAGGAGAATTTCAGCGATATGCTCTCAGCCAGCAAACCGAGGGCAGTGCGACTTGATGCAGAGTTAATTTCCATTCTGTTTGATGTTTAACGGGTACATTTAACATTTTTTAAAAAATATTCCTCTTGGTTGATGGGGGGTGGGAGGGAGGGGAGGGTGGGTGATGGGTATTGAGGAGGGCACCTTTTGGGATGAGCACTGGGTGTTGTATGGAAACCAATTTGACAATAAATTTCATATATTGAAAAAAAAATATTCCTCTTAAACACAAACTGTTCTTAAACTTCTTGTGTTGACCCAATGAGTCTCTCTTCTTCAAGACCATATACAAAAACTAAGAATAAATCATCTCCTGGCCCCATTGTCCTCAGAGAAGGCAATATTTCACAAAGTATTCCTATTTTACTTCCAGACCTGAATGGTCATCACTTCTTCTAATCTCCTCTGGTATCACCACTTAGTCATTTAACAGTTCTTACCTTTATTTTGATTCACTAGGTTTAACTGCTATCAAGTCTCTCCTCTTTAAGTATCTCCTGTATGAGACCCTCTCAAATTGTTAAGACTGACTTTTAGTTTGTTTTGTATTCAAAGACTCTAGTGGATAGTTGGGGGGAGGAGGAATACTATCTGTCTGACTGACTATTCCCTGGTGTGTTTCAGACACTGATGCTGGGTTTTTCTTTAGGAGGTAATCATTTGCTAGGTATATCAGTGTGAGGGGACGTGGAAGGGGATCAGTCTCACTCAGAGGACCTATCAGTTGAAGCAATAATGCAAAGGGTTTTCAGAAGCATCCAGAACAGATCACAACAGTCATGTCCTGCCTGAAGCTGCTCGAGCACCATCCACACTACCTTTAACGTTCACCCTGCAGTGAGCCCTAAAACTTTTCTGGAAATAACAGTATCCTAGAATTTAGAACCAAAGTGAATATAAAGACAAGATATAAGCAGAAACTTCCCTTGGATTTATAAAGAAAGAGAGACAGAGAGAGAGAGAGAGAGAGAGAACAGAAGAGAAATTGCTTATAAAGAGAAAGATATTACTTAGTCTTTTTTAAAGGTTAGCATCATTTGTGGATATTATGAAAAATATGCCAATCTGATTTGCTTTAGAAAATAATGTCATAGTGTTTTATATGCATTAAAAAACCTTTTTTTCTGTATTCAAGAGCTTTAAAGAGGAAATTAGTTTTAATATATATTGCATAAAAACAAATATTAGTCACAGCACAATTCACCAGGTCAATTTTCTGAAACTTCAACTCACTTCGTTTTTCAGAACAACCTCCAAAATTAAGGTTATCAGATCGATTCAATCTGAGTGATGATTTAGGTTAAATTCACATCCCACTCAAATTCTTATCCCCACGTGGGTACACTATCACACCAAATGTAAAGTAAAGATAAATTATGTTCATTCTCCTTCATTTACAAGAAAGTAAAGGTATACATTTTATGAAGATTGCCAACAATAAGGAATGAAATAAAAAAAAGCTTTCTGATGTATTCTTATTTACCCAGAAAATAAACTTAATCAGAACACCTGTTCCACAAGCAGGCTATCTAGTTGATATCATATTACAGTACCCAGGACTTCAGTAGCTGCTAGTGGCTATCAGAACTACTAGAGACAGGTACTGTACTTCCTAAAGCAACACAAACCTTGCAGATTATGGTCTTGTTTTCAGAAAGAAGGATAAAAATAAGCTAGTTCATCTTCAAATTTTTCAATATTGTGTCTTCATTATACAATAAAGGTTTTTTTTCTGTCTTGTAAACCTGTACAAAGCTAACAAATATAAACTGAAACTTTCCTCGGTGGAACTGAAAAGTTCACCAATGACCAACAGTCATGCCTTAACAAGGTGAATGGTGTTTCCTCATATATTTCTGTCTTATGAAAGACACTGCTGATTCTCCTCTTTTTAAAATTGGGTTTTATATCAATACATTAACTTAAAACTTCCTAGGTAAGTGTGGCTGGCCCTCTCTCAGGCTCAGTTCATTCATACAGGGAAAAATTTCTTCATTGCAGTTTTTACCCCCACAGTTCAAGGCCTAACTTTTTTCTTGGTTTACCAAAACGTTTTCTATTTATTCTTGATTTTCATTCTCCAACTCCAGCCCATCCTATATGACCTAAATATGCCCCAGGCTGCCACAAATCTTCTCTGAATACAATCATATCAGAGGAAGCACTGTCCATAGCAGAAATTACTTTACAAGCATCTCGTTTAGCATATACCCCTCTTATCTCTCTGCAACTCTCCTGCACTCCAGAACTCTTCCCCCAATTTTTTTTAGCACCCAACTATATAATTTCTCCATCTTTCTTCTCTTTGTTCTAGCTCTCTTAGATGTTTATTATGTTAATATCCCCAACTTCTACTTAAGTTCCCTTTCTTTTCTGCATGAGTTTTCCACTGCTGCCATAACGAATTACCATAAACTTCACACCTTTAAATGGCATATATTTATTACCTCATAGTTCTATAGATCAGATGTCTAGGCTGAACTTGGGCAGGTCCTTTGATTAAGGTTTCACAAGGTTGGAACCAAGGTGTCAGCCAACGTTATTCAGGTGGTTGGTAGAATCCAGTTCCTTAAGGTTATAGGGTTGAATTCCTCATTTCTTGCTGGTTTCTGGGTAGAGGTTGTTCTTCCCTTCTGGAGGCCACTAGCATGCCTTGGTCTGGGGCCCACTCTATCCTCAAAGCCAGCAAACACAGACCCTGCTTAAGGAACAAGAGAGGGAAAATCTGTGCACACTGAATTCTTCTCATGCCTTGAATCTCTGACTTTCCCTTCAGCTTCAACCATCTGGCCTCTTCGGTTTTGAAGAGTTTATGTAATTGGGGTGCCTGGATGGCTCAGTCACTTAAGCACCTGACTTTGGCTCAGGTCATGATCTCACGTTTCGTGGATTCGAGCCCCGCGTTGGGCTTTGTGCTGACAGCTCAGAGCCTGAAACCTGCTTCGGATTCTGTGTCTCTCTTTCTCTCTGCCCCTCTCCTGCTTACACTCTGTCTTTCTATCTCTCTCAAAAATAAATAATAAACATTAAAAAAATTTTTTTTAAATGAATAGTTTATGAAATTACATTGGACCCACCCTGGTAATCCAGGAAAATCTTCCTATTTTAATCTGTTACCTCTCAAATGATTAGTAACATCTGCAATTACATCTGCAAAGCCCTGTTAGCCATGTAACCCTACAAAACCATGGGTAAATCACAGAAGGCAAAGGTCATGGGAGCCAAAGTCCTGCCTACCACATCCTCATTACCAGAATACCTCACAAAAGAGGATCAAATCAGTGAAGAGAATTATCCCCTTCCTCTTTGTCTCTCCAGTTCTGTTTCTTTCTGCCTATTCTTTCAAATCAATATCACAAAATGCTTGGGGCCAGGACTGCTTCCAGAAGAAGAAAGGGAAGAGGTAATTTGGCAGTGACATGTTTCTCCTTAAACAGTGAAGAGACAAAGAAGGGAATCTTTTTGTAAATACTCACATATTATTTGTTTTTCTTATCATATTAATTATGTCAGAATACTTTTTCATAAAATAATTTCTTTCCAAGTTTTTTAAGTTCATTTATTTATTTTGAGAGAGAGTGTGTGCGTGCCACATGCAAACACACACACTGAATGCAGGAAGGGCAGGGAGAGACAAGGAGGTTAGAATCCCAAGCAGGCTCTGTGCTGTCATCCAGGAGCCCAACATGGGGCTTGATCTCCCGAACCATGAGATCATGACCTGAGCCAAAATCAAGAGTCTGACACTTAACCGATTAAGCCATCCAGGCACCCCCCAACTTCACTATTTTTTAATCATGACAATCACCTATTCATAAAGCTCTGCCTATGAATTAAAATCCAATCCAACTCTTTATCCTCACCACATAATCAAATGACCTTGTTTTCATTGAATGTGCCAGAAATATTTCTGTTATAGTTTAAAATTCTGAAATCAGACAGGATAGTCCCACTGTAGCAGCATCAGGCAGATGGGATAAGGAATGGAATAAAAATCAGGACAGAAACTCATCACCAGTGAGGAAGAAGTAAAGGTAGCTCCTGTGATTGTATACAAACATGGTAATAAGTCAATAAATGTTTAATAAACAAGAATGGGAAAAATATGTTTATAAATTCTAGCTTGAAATTTCAACAGATAAGAAAAACATCAGGTCTGGGGCACCTGGGTGAATCAGTCAGTTAAGCATCTGACTTCGGCTCAGGTCTTGATCTCAGAATTCATGGGTTTGAGTCCCACATCAGGCTCTATGCTGACAGCTCAGAGCCTGGAGCCTGCTTTGGATTCTGTGTGTGTGTGTGTGTGTGTGTGTGTGTGTGTGAGTCTGCCCTTTCCCGGCTCATGGTGTCTCTCTCTCTCTCTCTCTCTCTCTCCTCTCAAAAATAAATATTTTTAAAAATTTAAATATTAAAAAAAGAAAAACATCATGTCTAAAGGATGTGGTAAGGTTACAGCAAGTATTTGGGAGGCCCTGTTAGATACTGAAATGACCACAGAGGTTTGAGCCAGAGAGAGCTGAGTCTGAGTCTCCAGGCTCACCTTGCTTAAGTTATGTACTTTCTATGAGTCTATTTTCATTTGTACAATGGGAATATCAGTGCATTAGCCAGATGTTTATTGCAATAATTCAATTTAAAAAACAATCCAAAACTCTCAATGGCTTACAAGAAGCATACATTCCTCAGCCATAAGTCTGCAGGTCACCAGAGGCAGTTCTCTGGGTTCTACTCAGGACTGCTCTGTGTCTCATTCTTGATGCAGTCTTGAAGGGCATCAGTTACTCAGGGTGTTTTCTTAAATTTTTTTTAACGTTTATTTATTTTTGAGACAGAGAGAGACAGAGAATGAATGGGGGAGGGGCAGAGAGAGAGGGAGACACAGAATCAGAAGCATGCTCCAGGCTCTGAGCCATCAGCCCAGAGCCTGACACGGGGCTCGAACTCATGGACCGTGAGATCATGACCTGAGCTGAAGTCGGACGCTTAACCGACTGAGCCACCCAGGAGCCCCATCAGGGTGTTTTCTTATGATGGAGGACAGAAGCTCTTCAAGAAGGCAGCAGAAGCACATGACGTCTAAGGCCAGAGAAAAGTCACAATGCAAACCCAACATCAATTGAGCCCTGGTGAATTTTTCTAAGTTTTTTCATCATCTCTTCCCACAGAGGTTAAGAGAAAAGGAGAGACTAGTTGCTGAACTATAGTTTAGTCACGATAAACGTTGACCTTGGACGTTTGCAATTTGTAAAGCAAGGTAGTATTAGACTTGCATTGTCAAGTAGGTCAAAGATTGTGGAGAATGTGAGTGAGAAAAACGTGGACATGGGTGTCCTCTGAAAGATTTACCCTTGGATAGAGTGAGAGGGGTGTGGGTCTAGGACAAGGTCTCCAGGCCCAAGAGGAGATAGGATACCAGGATAGGGCAGTGTTGTCCCCTTGCAACTGGGTTAAATTAGGGAAGATCTCCCACAAATAAGGGATAAGGGAAAGGAGTAAAGGGAATTGGTTGGAACCTTCTCCTCTGAGATTGACTGAGGGTTGGAGCCACATTTCAGAGTTTAGAATCAAAAGAGAGACTGACTTATATGCTCTTGTAGCACCAGGGATACGGGTCTGATTCTCAATGATAAAAACTTGGAAAGCAAGTTCTGGAGAAGCAGTCTAATTTAATATTGTCCATCAGAGACAAAAGGGGCTGAGCTTCTTGACAAATGTATCATATATGCATTTAACTTAGGGGAATTAAGATATGCACAGTTGGTAAGGAAAGGGGAAAGGAAGAGAAAGGAAGAGGGCGCAAGATGAACAGTTGTTTCCAGCTGTTTCCTTCATGGGTGTAAGATTCTGAGTGGAAGGTGCAGGTCATGAGTCTGCTGTTTCCTCAGACTGTCTCAGAGACCAGGTGGTTCTCATAGAGTATTTGCCACACTCAAATCAAGAAGCAGCAAGCTTTGCTAACACTGGGGAAGCATTCTGTTTGTAGAAGATACTGAGAATGTGTACAATATGGCACCTTTGCAAGGGATTTTCAAGGAGGATAATGGGCTGACTTTAGAGACTGAACCTCATATAAAATCAAGTCTAATTGTACAGTTCCTCTGCCAGTCAGGCCAATTATCTTGACTTATTCAACACCTTTGTGACTGCCACTGTAGCTCAGTCTGCTGTGCTCTACTTTTCGACATTCAAGCAAAACAGAAATCCTGCTGGCTCTACCTTCAAAACATATCAAGCTCATCTCTAACTTAGGATGTCTAAGCCCCCATTCTCTTGCCTTGACTACTGCAGTGAACTCTTAAGTAGTCTCCCCAGAATCTTCTTAACACATCAACCAAAGTTTTACATTTCTTGCAATAGCCTTGCGTGATCTAGACCTTAGTTATCTCTTGGGTCTCACCTCCTACACCTTCACATCTACACCCTTGCTCAGTCTACCCCAGACACACTAGTCTTCAGTTGTTCTTTGTGCACACCAGAAATGCTCTTGTTTTAGGGTCTTTGGCACTCTTTCTGGAGGTTTGTCAACACTGTTAGTAGTTTCAAAAAATATATATGTAATTCTAAACATTCTATTTTTATACATTAAATTATTGCCTTTTCTTTATCTTATTTTAATTAATTTTATACAATTATTATTCTTCTAACTTCTTATATTGGATGCTTACCTTACTTATCTTCAATTTTTCTTTTCTTATTTATGGATTTTGGGTTATAAATTCTTCATTAGAACTTATTTTGCATTCCACAATTTTGCTAAGAAATATTTTCACTATCATTCAATTTCTAGTATAATTTCCATTCAGTTTTCTTCCTGCAGTCCATCGTGTATTTAGAAGCACTTTTTAAGTATAAAATATAGGATTTTTAAAATACTCTTTTAGTATTGATTTTTAACTTAATGTCATTGTGATAGGAAAGTGTGGCTTGCATTATATTGAGTATTGGAATTTTTTTTAATTTGCTTTGTGCTTAGAATGTTATCAAATTTTATAAATATCCATAAGAGCTTGAAAAGTTTTTGGGTTGCAATGTTCTTTAGATTTCCTTTTTGACTAAGCTTGTTAATCGTGTTGTTCAAATCCGTATTCTCATTGATTTTTTTGTCTGCTTGATCAATCAATAAGAGAGGTGTGTTAAATCAATTTTTTTCAGTTCTCCTTTTAATTCCTTCAATTTTACTTGATATGTTTTAAAGCTATGTTGTTAGGTGCATAGAACATTAGGATTGGAATATCATCCTGACAAATTGAATCTCTGTCAAAGCAGAGTAGACCTCTTTATCTCAATTAACACTCAATTAGCACTGGATTTCTTTTAGTTCTTACTTATTTTATATATGTGTGTGTGTGTGTGTGTGTGTGTGTGTATACATTTTCCCATATATGCTTGCCTATTATAAATGTTAGTTACTTTCAAGCTTTCTAAGTCTTTAAAATTATTTAATCCTCTTTTAAGAAACATATAGCTAATTGATAAAAAACAAATCTTATCCTTTTCTCTTAGTTCAACACTTTTTATCTTTTAAGTGCAGTGTTTATTTCATTTACTTTATTCCATTAGAGCATAAGCTCCATGGAATCATGAATTTTTGTTGTTTTCTTCATTTCTCCCCAGTGTCTAGGATAGTACTTTGCACAGAGTAATGATTTAATACATTTTCGTTGAATGAATGAGTGAATGAATGGTTATGGTCCATTTGGATTTATTTCTACCCTGCCTCATTTTCATAGAAGGTAATATTTTGGGGGTTAAGAGTGCGCCCTGGAGTCAGACTACACGGATTCAAATTCCAGCTTGGTACTTAGCAGTTGTCTCTCTGTGCCTCCTCAGTTACTTCATGGGATGAAGGGGGTGGCAACAGCACCCTTCCTCCTAAGGTTGTTGTGAAGAGTAAATAATAAAATCCCACGTGAATCATTTGGGAACAGTACAGTGCACATAGTAAGCATCATATAAGTGCTAGCTATCATCCTCTGTCCTCTCAGTAAATTGGAAATCATACCATTTGTACACTTTAAACAATTTTAACTTACTTAACCAAAGTCTACAGTTAATTAATATCAAAGATTTTTGACACTCTTGAAGTCTGTTTACCACCTCCCAAATATATCTCCTGTTTTAATTCAGGAGTATAATTCTAGCTTACTTTCACAAGCCTGATATTAGACATAATTTCCATTGATTTATACTGCTGCTAGTTATTTATATATGTACTTATTTTTATTAATTTTAAGACAACTGTTCTCTTTCTCTCTTTTCTCTCCCTCTCTCTGTTTCTCCCTCCAGCTTCTTTGAATATCTTCTTATTTTTGGTGTTTTGATTTTTTACTTTTGTTGTGTCTAATTTTAAGTTTCTTTTAAAATTTTATGCTTAGCTTTCATTGCACTTCTTGAAAGTGAAAATTCATGTATTTCATCTGCTCTGGATAATTCTAAGTCATTCTTTCTTTAAATATTGCCCCTCCTCCTCTTTATTCTCTTCTTCTAGAACTCCAATTAAATATATGTTTTACTTTTTCCCCTCAATCTTCCAATTTTTTTGTAGCCACCTTTAGTATGTACCTTCTTTTTGTCTGTATGTGCAACTTCCTTTGATCTTTCTTTAAATTTACTAATACCCTAATTTCTATATCTAGCTATGCTCAACATGTTCATTAACTTAATTAATTCTTTTCCTAGGAATTCTGTTTATTTTTAAATCTTTTATTTTTTTACATTTGCTTTTTGGATCCTTCTTAGCACTTTTAATATTCTCTTTTACTTATGAAATAAAATAACCAAGTACTTTATAATAGAAATAGTCTCCCTAGATATTTTGTTTTCTTATTTCCAGAAATAAACACTGTATCTAGTATGTCCATTATGGCTCCTGGTTTCCCACTCCCTGCCCTTCACTCTGGTGCCTTTCACAGTGCTTGCAACAGCAACAACCCCATCATCCTCTGGCCTATGGATCTGCCAACCTCTGCTTCTCTCTGGGTCCGTGGCTCTGGCCTCTGCATCCAAGTCTCTGTGTCAGAACCATTTCTCTTTTTTCTTGAAGGGCAACAAAAGTCTGCAGCTGAGTAGCTCCACCAGCCTATTTCCTACCTGTGGAATCCTGAGAGTCTGACAACCTTTCCATTTCATCTAGACTCTATTCTTTTCAGTCCAAGCTGACAGTGTTTGTGCTGGTGTAACAATCTCAAAAACTCTGAGTCTCCCATGTATGTCATAAAATCCACACTGTTTGTTTGTTTGTTTGTTTTTAACTTGAGAGAGAGAGGGAGTGTGTAGAAGCAGGGGTAGGAAGAAGAGGGAGAGAGAGAGAATTTTAAACAGGCTCCACACTTAGAGCATAGCCTGACATGGAGTTTGACGCAGGGCTCAATCTCATGACCCTCTGATCATGACCTGAGTCAAAATCAAGAGTTGACTGCTCAACTGACCTAGCCAACCAAGTGCCTCCAAATCCACACTGTTAGAGAAAAGATTCAACAGATCTTTCCCAGATGACCCCATCTGCATCCCTGGCTTCTGCTGTATGGATAATTGTGTCCATTAGTCACATACCTCATATCTTCAGCAAAAGTTTTTCAGCTACAAACTTGGTTCTATCTCTAGTGAATTTCCAACAGTAAATTTCCTAATTTGGGCATCATTAGCAATCTGAATAGACTGAGAATCTCTTAAGTCATCAAATGCTGGTTCTTTTTTGGGTAACAATTCCTTCTTGAAATTATCTCTTTCCTCTTTCATTTTACTCTAGGGAGGAAGGAGCAACCAGGCTGTACATTCAACACTTTGCTTGAAATGCTCCTCAGCTAAATATCCAAGTTTATTATTTACAAGCTTTGCTTCACACGCAACAGAATATAATTCAGCCAAGCTTTCCGCCATTATACAACAAGGGTTGCCTTTCCTCCAGTTTCTGATACATGTGTCTCATTCCCTTCTGAGACCTTACCATAAGCACCTTTAATGTTCTTATTTCTTAAATTTTTAAATTATTTTTTTGAGAGAGAGTGTGTGTGGAAGGGGGTGAAGGGCAGAGAAAGAGAGAGAAAAAAATCTTAAGCAAGATCCATGCCCAGCATGGGGCCTGACACAGGGCTGAATCTCACGACTGTGAGATCATGACCTTAGCCAAAATCAAAAGTTGGACATTTAACTGACTGAGCCACTGAGGTGCCCCAAATGTTTATATTTCTGCCAACAGCCATTTCAAGAGAATCTAGACTTTTTTTTATCACATGCTTTAAATTCTTCCAGCATTTACCAATTGCTCAATTCCAGGGCATTTTCACATTCTTAGGTATTGTTACAACAGCATCCCACTTCTATCAATAAAATATGTATTAGTTTCATAGGGTTACTATAAAATATATCCACAATGTGATGGTGAAACCCAATAGAAATTTATGCTTTCATGGTTCTGGAGCCGGAAGACTGAAATCAGTGTGTTGATAGGACCACACTCCCTTTGAAAGTCTAGAGGGGAAATCATCTTTGCTTCTTCCAGTTTCTGGTGGCTCCAGGTGTCGTTTGGCTCATGGTGGTATAGTTCCAATCTTTGTCCCCATCTTCACTGACTCTCTCTTGATCTCCCCATATTCTCCCTTTTAGTTTTTTATAAAGACACCTGTCATTGGATTTTGGGCCCACCCTAATTCAGGATGATGTAATCTTGAAATCCTTAATTATATCTACAAAGGCTCTTATTCCAAATATGGTCACATTGTGAAGTTCTAGGTAGACATCTTGGGGGGACCCCATTCAACCCACTGCACATATTTTAAAGTAATACATTTATAAAAATACATTTCAGGTAGATGTAAGCTCACCATTGTTGAAAATATCAAAGACTAACCTGTCTATGACATTTACTTCTTCTTTTTCTCTATAACATTACAATAGAAATATCAAGGATTAAAATTTAATAACAACCAATATATGAAAATTCAGCTCTGAAAATTGAAGCTAACTAAAATAAAACTTGAGGGGACTTATGATTTGTATTTCCTCTCAAATGTTGCAATAACATTTTAATTACATTCCTAGGGGCACAGGTAGAAAAATATCTTAACGATGTGACAAAGCACAGTAAACAGAAATGATTAAGGTCTAAAAATGTGACTATGTGAGGACACTGAAAACAACAAACCCCATGTCACCTAATCATGCTGAGATACAGCACTCTTGAAAATAACTTTTTTTTAACAAGCTGCTACCACTTCAAGGTATTCAAAAGGATTTCACAACCAACTCAAATCACAAGAATTGTCTTTTCCTTGAGATAATGAAAAGTTAATGAAAACTCCCTTTTACTCTACTTCAGTGCCTCTTATGGGAATGGCTATCATAATGACCTTCTACATGATGAACTCTTGAAGCTTTACCTGGCATGTGCATATTAAGGTCTTACATTGTTGATAGACATGGAATCCCTAGTGGGAATTAACTGTGTTGTGGTTGATTCAAGAATACCACAAAAAGTTAAGAAGGCAGAAGAACTTTCCATGAATTGACTGTTTTAATCATCATGAGCAGCTTTAAAACACAGCAAGTGAATCACATGGAAAGTAATGACCGATATTTCTCAATGGTAATAGCTGTCAATTATAATGAACTAAAGACACACATCTAATTTTTACCACTACAATTTAGAGAAGGCTGAAGTCAGGGACAGCCCTAGGGGAATGAGGAGTTTGTCTTTGATAACCAGTATTAGGTGAAAGCCCCCTTTCCTCACCTCATGTTTATTTTTCAGAACCTATTACCCTGACCCAGGCTTTTCATATTATTTACCAACAATCCACAGTTATTAGTAAAATTTATATTCAAATAAATATTCTTCATATTTGATTCTTGTCATTATTCTTTCCTCCTATTTTTGACTTCTCTTATTTCTCCCTGAACTAGAGAAACTACATCAATTCTCATTCCAATGACTAACCTACTTATAAATAAGTAAATCTTTGCTAATTTAATAATTTTATAATAAGAGCAGTGATTATTCTTATCCTGGAGAAGGACAGAAGAGAAGGATTACCATGAGACACAAGGAAACTTTTGGGAAGTGATATATATATATATATATATATACATATATATATATATATATATATATATATATATATATGATATAGATATAGATAGATAGATATAGATATAATCTTGGTTATGGCCATGATTTCACTGGTATAAACATGTCTCCAAACTTAGCAAATTGCACACATTAAGTATGCACAATTTATCATATATCAATTATAGCCCAATAAGATAAAAAATAAATTTATATTCATTAAAATTATCAAAATACAGTAAAATAAAAAATGGATTCCCCAGCCACACTAGTAATTTTCAAGTGTTAAAATGTATTACTAGGATGTACTACATTGGACCAAAAAGAGTGAACTTTATCATCATTACAGAAAGTTTTACTGGACCATGTGGGTTTAAACAGGACATCATCCCTTAGATAATGCATCAGCTTAGCAGGGGACTGTTGGGCAAAACTGTGAATATAGTATAGGAAGGTAAGTGAAGATGGGAGAGGGCCAGATAATTGAGTTAGAAGAGAAGTCTAAAGGGAGGTAGGTAAAGAAAAGAGAAGATGACACAGTAAAGATAATGTTTTTTGTCCTTAGTCACATTATATCCTTCCACTTAATTAGGTGCCCTCTAATTTTTGCCAATAATGTTTTATAGTTTTCAATCTAGTAGTCTTGCATATATTTTGTTAGATTTATTACAGGTGCTTTTTGCTTTTCGATGCTATTTAAGCTATATAATTTCACTGAGTTACATTTTCTATTTTAATATGGAAATGAAATTAATTTTCATATTAACTTATTTCCATGATCTTGCTAAGTGTATTTATTAATTATGGCAGTTTTCTGCATATTATTTTGGCTTTTCTCTAGCTTTCTTAGGCACTTTATGGATGGTATGTATTTTCCATCCTTTCCATTTAAACTACTTTATTATTAAAGTGGATTTCTTATAAGTCACATCCATATATTTAATTTACTGATGATTATTCAGCTGGGCAATCCTTTTCGCATTCTGGTTCATAGTTCTTATTTTCACAGGAATGTTGCCAGAAGGAGGTATTCTAAAGAGAAGAAATTATTCTAATATCATTTTTTCGAAATCAGTTTCCTTAAAAATTCTTGTAAGGGAACACTTAAACACATATTCTTTAAAATTCACAATTGTAAGAAACATAATTTTTTTATATTTTACTATAAAGCATTAAACATATTTTAAATATAAAAATATTTTAAAAGCCCCTTAAGGAGAATATTCTTTGATACTGAGAATATTTCCATCTTGATATCAAACAACAAGAGTTTCTCCAGTGGTTAAAACTTTTAACTCCTATTGATGTCACACTAGTTGATAACATATTTTGAGTTTGTTGTGACTGTTCCTAAAAAAACATATTCGCATATTAAAAGTTATCACAAAAATTTAAAAAATCTGTAACTATGTGTGGTGACAGATGCTAACTAGACTTACTGTGATGATAATTTTGCAATATATGTGAATATAAAATCATTATGTCATAAATCTGAAACTAATATAATGTGTGTCAATTATACCTCAGGAAAACAAAAACTTACACACATGACCATGTATCCACATCAACCCACGGATTCAGCTTCAAGCATATTTCAGGGCAGTGTCTATAGTCATATTTACAACTCAATGGTCAAACGGTTTTTGAAAGAGAAATCACAAGAGAATTACAGTGTAAATGAAAGCAAATGTACCACAATGGTCTAGACAATTTACTTGTTCCTACTTTTGATAGCCAATTGGGAATGAAGAGAAGAACAAAATGACTTTTTTTAAGAGGATGGGGTTTGTTTTTTTGTTTTACTGGATTGATATATCCATCTTAGAAGAAACTCACATTTTAAATCTTTAATAAATTCTATACTTGAGATTTGCTATCTAACAAAATCTCATATTCTCATAATCACTTTATACAAACTTTCCAAAACTTCCCGCAAACTGCCTGAAAAAAGAGCTTAACAGGTAGGTTGGGACAATTCTGAAAGCTCAAATAGCAGAGGTTTTAGTAGGAACTGACTTCGTGGGAACTTCACTTTATGGAAAATTGGTTTGGCAATAGTGTAGAATGAATAAAAATGAGTTGAGAGCAATGATGAGAAACCAGCTGAGAAGTTATTGCAAATACTGAGTTATATCCAGGTGAGATGTAATGACATGTGAACTCTAATGATAGGTATGTAAATGAGACACTAGGGGCAGAGAGAGAGAGAGAGAGAGAGAGAGAGAGAGAAAGAGGAGACAGGAGAGATTGTAGAAATAAACCCTGTGTTACTTACAGGATCTGGCAACAAAATGAGGTAAAAGAAAAAATCAAAAGTGATGTTTTGATCCTGGGCGTTTGGGAATATGACTGTACAATTAATGATAATGGGAAATCAGAAGGAAGATACCATCTGGAGAAGAAAAAAAAATACTTTTTTCCCCTCATATTTTAAGTATGTCATCCAGGGGTTCAACTGCAGTTGGAATTGTGGAACAGGAAGAGACAGAACCATGCTTATTGGGATTAGCTTGGAAGTCATGAAAGCCCAGTGGGTAGAGATGTAATACAGAGAACAAAAAGAAAGGAAACAAATAGCAATGTTTGGAACTTCCATCACTGAGTGGTAGAGATGAAAATAACCTGCAAAGGAGGCAAATAACAGAAGCTCCCGTGGAAAAAGAAAATCCCTGTGTCCCAGAATTCCTGAAATAATTTTAAGAAGGAGTGGAACAGCCCTTATTGTCTAGTAACAGCCTAATAGTCTAGTAACAATTACAGCAGAATGAAAAGCTTCCAAAACACATTTCAAAGATTACTAAAAAAAGTGTCTAGAAGTGGAGGTCTGAAAGCACAGATCTCTCTCTCTCTGTCTTTAAAATAATTTTGGCTGGAGTTTGAGGAAGTATCAGGTCAAATCAAAGTATTTGGTTTAGCTAAGGTGGGAGTGAATGTATTTGTAAGCACAAAAGAAATAGAATCTTTCAATAAATTGTGCTGGAAAAATTGGACATCCATACACACACACACACACACACGTGCACACACACACACACACACACACACACACACGTACCTAGATGCACTCCTCACAAATTTAACTCAAAGTAGATCATAGACCAAAATGTAGAATTATAAAACTCTTAGAAAAAAATATGGGAGAAAATCTGAATGACCTTGAATTTGGTGATAACTTTTTAGATATAACCCTCAAGGCACAATTTATAAAAGAAATAATGGATAAATAGGACTTCATTAAAATTAAAACTTCTGCTCTTTAAGAAACACTGTCAAATGAATGAAAAGACAAGTCACCAACCAGAAGAAAATATCAGCAGAAGACTTAACTGGTAAAGAATTACTATCCAAAATATACAAAGAACTTTTAAAAGGCAATAAGAAAATGAAAAACCTTATTTAAAAAATGGGCATAAGACCAGAACACACAACTCACTAATGAAGATATAGAGATGGCAAATAAATATATAAAAGGTTGCTCAACATCCTATGTCATTAAGGAATTGCAAATTAAAGCAATAATGAGAAACCGCTACATATTTATTAAAATGGCCAAATCCAGAACGCCGATAACACCAAATGATGGCAAAGATGTGGAGCATGAGAAACTCATTCATTGTTGGAATACAAAATGACCACTTTGGAAACCAGCTTAGCGATTTCTTACAAAACTAAACATACTCTTACTACACAATACAGCATTTGGGCTTCTTGGTGTTTACCAAAAGAAGTTGAAAATTTATGCATACACTGAGAAATTTCATGAGGCGTGTTTACAGTAGCTTTGAAACTTGAAAGCATCCAAGCTATTTTTCAATAGATGAATGGATAAATAAACTGTGGTACATCCAGACAATGGCATATTATTCAGCGCTAAAAGTAAATGAGCTATCAAGCCATGAAATGAAATGTAGGAAACTTAAATATGTATCGTTAAGTGAAAGAAGTCTATCTGAGAAGCTACATAATATATGACTCCAACTATATGATTGTTGGAAAAATCAAAACTTTGGAGACAGTGTAAATTCACAATTGAGTAGCTTCCTGAGTACAATCTGAAACCTGCCCCCATACCTGAAGGGCAGGGAAAGACTGAAGAAAGAGGCCTAGCACTCCAGAGTGGCAGGTGGCAAGATTAATAAACCCAGGGAATTTACATATGAGGCTTGCCTTAGGCTGCTGCAGAAAGTAGATCCCTGCACCCGCCTGCCAAATCGTAAAAGTTTATATACAGGTGTTAACCGAGTTCAGTCATGTATATTTCCCAGATGGTCCTAACACCACATTACTATCTCAAGGTTATGTCCTTAGGGCAGCTTATGGGAGCAAAAAAAGGCAAGTGGAATGCACATTCCAAGGACAAGTTTGGGGAGTAAGGAGCATCTAGTTACTGGGGTCTAGCTCACAGGCCAACCGAAAGTCACATACTTTTGATGGCCTCCCCCAAAAGGCAGTAAAAAGCTCATTGGTTGACAGCAGACACGGACGAAAGAGAGATAAATAGATCACAGAACATGAAACTACACGATATGATTGTATAATAATGGGTACATATCATTATACACTTGTCAAAACGTATAGAATGAATAACACAAGAGTGAGCCCTAATGTAAACTATGGGCTTTAGATGATAATGATGTGTCAGTATAAGTTCATGAATTATAAAAAAAAAATGTAGTGTTCTGCTGTGTGATGTTGATGGTGGGGGAAGATATTTGGCAGGGGGATGATCTGTACTTTTTGCTCAATTTTTCTATGAACTTAAAACAGTTCTAAAAATAAAGTCTATTTTTAAAAAGAGGCAAAGAAGACAGAGGCAGGACAGCAGAAAAAAATGTAGGGAAGAAAGTGAGTAATTGATAAAATGATAAAAAGTGTATTGTGAAAACAGCTAGTATAAAATTTGGCACAAGGTAGATGACAAAAGATAACGCTAAAAATCTAACAGTATCCAGACACTGAACACTGTTATAAATAAAATATTCAGCTATTTTTAGAGGAACTTAAAAAACATGCATGACATAATTCCTCCTAAATTTAGGCACAAACTTCTGAAAGTTTCTGTAACCATACTTGTGTTACAGAATCATTTTAGAATAGATATATATCTTGTCATAAGACAGCAAAAGATTACCAAATCAACTGTATGGCTAATACCATAGAAATGTTAAAATACAAGCAATTTTTAGACATTCAGCCCAAGTAAGTAACTCCTTACCTCACCTCAATCCATTTCTTAGTATACCTTAATGTGTGAAATGAGAAAGCTAATCAAGCCAAAGCTTGAATCCTAGGTAGGGGCATTGTTTTTCACTATTACAAAATATGTTTTAGAATAGAGTAAACATTAAAGTTACCTTATTTTTTAGGTGTATCAAGTAAACTGAAAAATTATCTTAATTTTTTTAATGTTTATTTTTGAGAGAGAGAGAGACAGAGCATGAGTGGGGGATGGACAGAGAGAGAGGGAGACACAGAATCTGAAGCAGGCTCCAGGTTCTGAGATGTCACAACAGAGCTTGATGCAGGGTTTGAACTCACCAACCGGTGAAATAATGACCCAAGCCAAAGTCAGATGCTTAACTGACTGAGCCATCCAGGTGCCCCTGAAAATTTATGTTATTAAAAAAATATAGGGGCACTTGAGTGTTTCAGTCGGTTAAGCATCTGACTCTTGATTTTGGCTCAGGTCATGATCTCATGGTGTGTGTGATCGAGCCCCATGTGGGGCTTGGTGCAGATATCACAGGGCCTGCTTGGGATTTTCTCTTTCCCTCTCTCTCTGCTTCCCTCCTGCTTGTGCACACATGAGCTTTCTCTCCCTCTCTCAAAACAAGTAAAGAAAAAAAAAATATATATATATATCAATACTTTGCTATCTTTTATGACAGTGGTCTTCTTCCCATACCTTTTCCTGTATATGTTCAATCTACATACATATATTCACAGATTGAACATATACAGGAAAAGGTATGCGAAGCAGACAGACCACTGTCATAAAAGATAGCAAAGTATTGAAATTACCCTTTGTTGTATAAGGTTTTAGAGATCCTTATCATAGGATTTAGCAATTTGGGATTAAAAATAAGAATTGCTACAGTGGGTATGTAATATGCACTTGGATTAAAAGTATCAAGTTTGAAATCAATAAGTTAATAAAATTTTCCTAGGATCACCTCCCAGTTACTTCGAAACCATTCAACTGGGATTTAATATTCACTGTACTGTAATTTCAACTATGTTCAAAATGTAGGTAACTGGTGCAATTATTGCAGCTGAGACTTGCACAAAATGTATAATAAGCAAAATGCTTTCACATATGCTGTCTTATATTCTTAACAAAAGATAATTGTCTTTTGTCCAGTCCATTTTCCTGTCCCATCTTCTGTTCTTTCTTAATTTAACACCTGTTCTCTATCTCTCCCCACCCCCTACACACACACACACACACACACACACACACACACACACACACACACATATACAGACAGATATATTACACACACTTAGGAAAAATTATTTTCATGGCTATGATACTAAACTAGCTTCCTTACATGGATTTTCTCCTTGGTTGCTTTGATAACAATTGCATTATTTATAATTGTGATCTATTTGTTTAGATAAGGCAAACAGGAGACCTAGTCTGCTTTCTGGAGGACTGCAGTTTAAAAAATAGAAACAAGATTTTTTTTTTGGTGTTTATTCATTTCTCTATAAATAATTCAGGCAGACTTTATTTGGTGTGTAGAGTGACCCTAGCACTCTACTTTTTCCCATCTGAGCAAAGAAAGGAGAGTGATGGATTTTGACCCCCAAAATCTCATAATTTAGGTCTATAAAGGCATGGATATCACTATACTGAGCCAAAGCAAACCATTTCTCAATGATATTGTGCTTTTGACAGGTCACCAACTACTTTTTAAGTGGAAACTAAAAGTATGTATATGAAATACTTTTATAAAGCTATGGAGCAATATATGCATAAGCATTTAAAAATATTATAATTCTCTTTAAATTAAGATAAAATAGTCATCATAATAGTGATTTAATGAGAAGTTTCATACAAGTGTTGTTTTTTTTTTTTTTTTTGGTAATGAACAGAATCTATTTTTTACTAATGAACGTGGTTAATGGATACAAAATAGGCACCAAAGTAACAGCGTAAACAGTGGCAGCAGAAGCAAAAAAACAAGAATTAATAAAATGTATTATATGTACACATATATAATACATGTATTATATCATTAGAAAAAAGGCAATATGTTGAATTAGCTTTATTAATTTTTCTTTCTTTTTTTGTGATTTATTAGTAAATCATATTACATGTCAACAACGAGGCTACCAAGAAAGATAATTAGAGAAGTGATTGATGGGTGAAAAACTAGACAGATGATTGATATACACATAGACAAATGGATAATGGTAATATATAAAAGTGGTTCCAAGAAAAAAATATATAAAATATGATAGGCAATGTTTCAAAACTTAAATACATATTGGATAGGTTTATTACATTAGTCAGTTCTTGACTTTAATTTATATTATGTGATTTCAGCCTGCAGCCATGATGAAATAACAGGGAATTTATTTATTTTCAACTTCAAAAGACTAAAAACTTAAAAACTGGATCAAATATATGAAACCAAACCTTTCAGACACTGCACAATAGGCAACAAAGGGCAATGGCATCAGAGAAAACTAGAGTCACATAACTGAACGAATTTGCTGCATGCAGAGAATTTCCAGAACACAGAACACCAGGGGGAACCAAAACAGACACCAGTAGTAATTGTTCAGGATTTGGAGAAGTCAAGACAGCTTAGAATTCACAAGATGGAGCATTGGAGTGGAGAGTTTTGTAAGTAAAGACCTCTACAGATTTTCAGAGTTCCCTTAAAAATTTTGGTTGAATATTCATTATGGCATGCCTCAAAAAAACCAAGAATGGGAAAAAAATTAAAAAGAAACATGCAGAACCGTCCTCAGATGTCACACGTGACTAGGAATACTTTATGCTCTCAATGGTCAGAAAGGAGAAACTTCATAATAGAATTTTTGGTTGACTGCTCAGAATGGTATTGGGTAAAAAATACATAATATATATGTATATATTTTAGTTATATGTATAAGTATATACATACACATATAACCTATATATAATAAAGGGTAAACAGTATATAAGTTGTTTTCAGGTAACTTTATAGTATCTGACAACAAAGCTAAAGTATATTTAAAGGAAGACAAAAAAAATACAGTGCCTATGTCATAAAATTTATGTCTGGCATCCATTCAAATACTAACAAGTATGTAACAAGTAAGAAAATGTACCAATGATGAGTAAGAAAAACAGTTGATGAAAAAAGACTCCAAAATGGCAGAGATGATAAAACTATTAGAAGTACACTTTACTACAGCTATTATGAAAATATGGCATGTAAAGCATGACCTCATTAAAGAGACATAGAAGGTATAAAAAAGACAAAAAAAAACCAGTGAAAATATACAATGCCTAAGTGGAAATATGTGGGATGTGATTAACAGCATATTAGATCCTGTAGAAGAAAAGATTATTGAACTAAAGACTTAGCAATAGGCACCTCTGAAATGAAACACAGAAAAAACAATTGAAATGTATAAACTAAGTTGTAAGAAAATTTCATATAAATATATATGGCCTCATATAAATACATATGGAATCACAGGAAGAATGGATCATGGGGAAAGAAAAAGATAAGAATCACAAAACTTTTCAAATTTGATGAACACCACAGTCATAGAAACTATAGGCACAAAGAACTTCAAATAGAGTAAAAACTGCATCAAAATTAAATGACAAAACCATTGATAAAGAAAAAATACTACAAGAAGCCAGAAAGAAAAGACATATGACACAGAAGCATTATAATACAAATTATAACAGACTTCTCATAGGAAACAATGTAGGCTAGAAAACAGTGAAACATCTTTAACATTTTGAAAAAGAAAAACAGTCAACACGAAATTATATGCCAATTGAAAAATATCTTTCAAAAATAAAGGTAAAATAAAACCAGACATTTAAAAGTACCAGAAAATTTCAGACCCAACACACCAGAACATGAAATGTTAAAGGAAATTCTTCAGGCAGAAGGAAAATGATATGGGGGGGGGGGGGAGATCTGGATCCAAACAAATAAAAGCAATTAGGAAAATCAATGAAACTAAAAAACTGGTGCTTTGAGAAAAATCAATAATATTGATGGACCACTAGCCAGGCTAATCAGAAAAAAAGGAGACAAACACAAATTACCAATATCATGAATGAAAGAGGGGATATTACTACAGAGTCTAAAGATATTAAAAGATAATAAGAGTAGGTTATAAACAGCTATATGCCATCTGAAACAGGTGAAAACAGGTGAAACAGGTGAAAACAGGTGAAAACATCTGAAAACAGGTGAAATTTACAAATTCCTTAAAGTTTGCCCAAAAAGAAATAAACTGAATGGCAAAGAAATTGAACTTCTTGCTGAAAATCTTCCCAGAAAGTAAATACCAAGAGCAAATGGCTTCATTGGTGAGATCTACCAAACATTTAAAGAGGAGATAACCATTTAACACAAGGAAATAGAAGAGGATTCTGGAGACTAGCATTACTCTGATGCTTAAATCAGACAAAGACATTACAAGAAAGGAAAACTATAGAACACTATAATTCATGAATACACATGAATTAACAAATTTTAGTCAATTGAATTCAACACACAATAAAAAAGACAATGCATCATGAATTTCCTGATCCACAGTCCCTTAGCCTGCAAAACTGACCTTGGGAAGAAGGGAACATACTGTCCACTCAAATGTGCTTGCTGAGAAATTTTTCTGTCAAAATAGTTCACGTTTTTGTATATTCTTAAGACCTCAATGTGAACTATTGTTCTTTTTTTCTCATTATTTCAATTAGGAAAACATATATAAAAAATCTTCTGGAATTTTTTTTACGTGTGTAAGGGTGAGAGGTGTTGACATAAACCGAATACATTTAAGTCGTTGGAATTGCCCATTTATTCTTCTCAAGTATACAAAGTTATTCTATCAAGTAGTCACATCATAAATCTGGTTTTGTAATTCAATGGCAACTTCTGGCCAGAAAGGAGAATTTGAAAGGAAAAAAAATGGCAAAAAACTTAATGGGTATTATATCTGTGAGGGAGTAAAAGAAGGCAGGTACATAACTTTGTTCTTTCTTCTTTTCCATTTTTTCCAGATTTATTGAGATAGTGTTGTCAAATGACATATGTAAATTTAAGGTACTCAACACGATGTTTGATACACATATACAGTGTGAAATTAATTCCACAATTAGGTTAGTTCTCTTCCATTTTTTTATATAACAGCAATGAATTGTGACATAGAGTTGCTGAGAGGAAAAAAAAATGTTTTCCTGATTCACTGACTTTTCTGTAATCCTACTCGCTGATAAACTTCTCGATATAGTGAACCAGAACACGATATATCAGCTAACACTTTCTCATGGACCCAGTCCTGCAAGACCTCCAGTAGTACACTAGACTAACTCCAGCCGGTGCCTTGTCTCAGCCAGTAACTGCTGACAACGACTTCAGAAAGATACTCTCTTTGGATATTCTGGACCAAATTGCCCCACATTTTGACATTCCGCAAAGGATCTCTTTCCAGGTAGTGGCAAATTCACATAAGGCTTGGTATCCCTATTAATTTATATTTTGGCATTATAGGGTTTAAAAAATCTGACTTGTGGCAAAAACATATTTTCTGTTCTTAATAAGTGTCAAACTCAATTTTGTGACTTTTAAAAATGTATTCCTCTAACATTTTGAAATTTTAAACAAATCAAAGTAAAGTTTATACATGGAAGAAAAAAGTAATGGAATCTAAGGAAGTATACAAAAACTTCAGTGAATTCACAAGTTCCTCTTTGGATCATAAATATAATAACAGTATGTTTACTAAGTACTACATTTTAGGTACTGGGCTAAACACTTACTTGTAATATTTGACTTAATCTTCAGATAACAACTCACTGATGTTAATGAAATATTATTTTCATTGTGTTTGTAAAAAATTTGAGGTTTAGTGAGGTTGAATTACTTGTCCATGATTGAGCAGCAAATAAGTGATGTTTACCAATCCAGTCTGTCTGACTCCAAAAACATGACTCTTGACCCCTAGCCTGCACTGCCGTGTAAGAAGACACCTACCCAAGTACACCCAACGTTAAAAGTGCAACTGCAAATAAGAAAACAAACTGGTATGCCAAAGACACACAAGATGATGAAAGATTGCAATTAAATTGATCTCTGTAAAAGAAAAAAAATTATCTCCACCAATGAACAACTTATCTTTTCCTATCACGTACACACATACAAATAATAAGCATTCAAAGTAAATTATATATAATTGATTTATAAAAATGACATTATGAGTATTGTAAGAATATTGGTGTTCTATTCTTATTACTTGTGTATTATTATTATGCATTATTCACTATCCACTGATTTCTTCTCTATAGACATTTATATTGAATTTACTAAAATGCTACTTAATTTATTCACCCAAAAGTTTAACATCACTTAGGACTTTCAAAGATGCAGTCTAGGCTGCACACATTTTCCAAGGGAAATTTTAAATATTTTAAAATGTCACCTCATGTATGATATTTTTAACAAAACTAAAATCCTACTTGTCCGTGTTTATTTTGTATAGAATGTATTTCTGGAAACTTATGTAGTAACTAGAATATAATGAGTTATAACATAACTTTACAAATGAATTCTAGCACTTAACATTCTCCATCAGCTCTTCCTTATCTCATTATTTCCCTCAAATATTCACATTTGTTTTGATTATAAGTCATGAACAAAAGAAGCACGAGGACTGTGTCTTGGGGTACTGCAAGTTTAGATGTCTAAAAAGTAAAGAAACATAAAAGGAGAATGTGAAGAAATGACCAGAAGAAGACCACAGAAATTAGGCATCTGGAAGCCAAGTTAAAGAACATGTTTCAAAGGAAGGCTGATCAAACTACATGAAATGCAACTGACAGATGAAGTTAAATGATAACTGACAATTGGCCGTTGAATTTAGCATCCTAGGCATTGTTGATAACTTTGATAAGAGCTTTTCCAGTAAAGTAGCTGGGATGAAAGTCTGTGCAGCAGAGACTTAAAGGAAGAGAATTAGAGTGTATTAACACTAAAAACTCCATGAATGTTGTTGTAACAAGGAGTAGAAAATTGGGATGGTGCTTGGAGAGAAATGTGGCCTCACATAAGATGACCAACAGACTCTGTTTGCCCAGGACAGTAGGTTTCATGGGACGGGAGAGTTTCAATGCAGTTGATCGATAATGAGATTGTTAATGAGATTAGATATATCAAAGATTGTTTCCACTTTGATGGGAAAGAGATAGTAGAGAGGGAGAAATTGTTGCTGGAGCGATAAACCTGAGAAGGGGGAAGGAGATAAACTTTGGTACACAGTGACCATCAGAGACAGTTAAGACAGAGGCAATATAATCATGGCAGTAGATGCAGACACATTGGTGCAAATGTGGAAGCACCTTTCTGGTGGCTTTTATACTCACGATGACCTGGAAAGCAAGGACATCTGAGGAGAGTAAAAAAAGGGTAAGGCGGTTGAAGGCTGAGGAGACAGGAGAAGGAACGACCTAGTGGTTTAGGAAAATGGAAAAGCCAAATGTAGTATGACCATAGCTCAATATGAAGAGTCTCTTGACAGAGATCATGATTTTAAAGTGAGGCTACTTCATTTGTTTATCATCCAGCCCCTCCACTTAAAAGTAGATACCAGTAGAGAACATATGTGTACGGTGGTTCTTTCTTATTACTATAGCCTTGCTGCCTAAGAGAGTGGCATAGTAGAAAGTCAAATATTTGTGATATATATTTGACACGTATACACAAGTTTTCATTGTATAACTTTAATTTAAAAGTAATCCATCTTCAAAAAATAATCCATCCTCATATGTAATATTCTCACGGACTGTTCATTAAAAAGTATGAAATTTAAAGAATAATAGTCTGATAAATTAAAATCTTCACATACCACTTACATTTTCTCACATATGTGTCCTAGGTTGCTGCTGGGGAATCCTTTGTTTATCTTGTTTTAAATCCAATTATACTAGAAGCAAATTTTGAAATGTTCCTCCGGGTGATTAATTTCACTGGAGGTCATTTTAGTACATCGATTGAAATCAAACTGATTATTTGATAGACATATTGGCACATATAATGAATTTGATTGGAAGAGGGGCATCTTTTGAGATGGAGCAATGGTTTAGTAGTTTTCAACTTTTGCTCCTAGTAGAATCACCTAGGATTATTTAAGGAGATTCCTTAAGGAACTACCAAGGCTTCACCCCATACCAATTAAGTCAGATTTTCTAAGGCTGGGGTTCTGATATCAGTATTTTAAAAGCATTCTAATGTGCAGCTAATGCTAAGAGTTTTCATGATTACTGTCATCATGTTCCCTGATTCAAATGGAAATGGCGTATTTTATGTATTCAACTGGTTGTAGCAGATAGAGTTTAAAACCTAAAATTAATTTACTCCATCTATTGACCACAGGTAACCTATCTTCCCTAAGAAGTCAACTTTTAGTGCACCAATCCCTTAAAATTTGCACCTTTGCTCTGGTTATTACAGAGAAAGCAATGTGATCAAGTGGGTATAGGGTAACAATGTCATTTTGCCTAAAAAGCTGCAACTGTGAGGTTCACCTTTTCCCTAGTCTAAATGATGCTACAAGTGTTTTGGAGCCCAAACTGCAGGGACACGTGTCCCAAATTTCTCTACCTCTGTACTAACACGCTACCTGTAAAAAATGTGCAGTGTTATGTACATGTGTTAAAATCTTCCAGGGGGCCCCTGGGTGCCTCAGTCGGTTAAGCAGCCGACTTCAGCTCAGTTCAGATCTCGCTGTTGGTGAGTTCAGACCACTGTCAGACTCTGTACTGACAACTCAGAGCCTGGAGCATACTTCAGATTCTGTGTCTCCTTCTGTCTCTGCCCCACCTCTCTTTCTCTCTGTCTCTCTCAAAAATAAATAAATGTTAAAACAAAATCTTCCACCCTGTTTTTGAGAATCTGAGAGTCAGATCTGGTGGGTGCTAACAACCAACATAGACACGGTTAAATTTCTCTTTGGCATGAATGATTTCCTTGCAATGCTGCCTGCAATCTGTGACACAGAGTGGTTGGGTTTGATATAGAAGAAGAATTAAGACTTTATCTTCTTTTTCTTTAGGACAACTTTAAAATGATGTATTTCTGCTTATTAGTTTTTTGAAGGATCAATTCTCCTTGGTAAACTTGAAAGAGCCTCACCAAAGTCTTCTACTTCTTTAGTGTCATATACTCCCCCCAACCCCTAGTAAAAATGAATAAATGAGAACTTGATCATGAATGAAAATGTGAGTGTAAAACAATCTTTATATAGAATTTTATAGAATTTATGGACACCCTCTGATGAAAATCATCTCGAGTTATCAGCCATCATTTTACTGAATTCTAAACCAGTAAGAACCCATCTGCATTTAAGTCCCTGGCACAAAATATTAAGTGGACTTGGTACTTTTTGCATTGACTCCCAGTTTTCTCAGTTGAGAACCTCAGAAAACCAGTTACTACTATTTAATTGAAGTTAACACAGAAGAATAAATCTATTTGCTATCTCAATATTAGAGGTATTTACATAAATAACCAGACATAAGAAAAAGATGTCCATTATTGTCATAAGCAATTAATATTCTCCTGGAATTTTAATTTATTCAATATAAGAATAAGAAAAAGAGGGGTGCCTGGGTGGCTCAGTCATTGAGTGTCTGACTTCAGCTCAGGTCATGATCTCATGGTTTTGTGGGTTCAAGCCCCACGTTGGGCTCTGTGCTGACAGCTCAGAGCCTGCAGCCTGCTTCAGATTCTGTGTCTCCTCTCTCTGCCTCTCTCCCACTTGTGCTGTCTCTCTCTGTCTTTCAAAAATAAATAAATGTAAAAAAATCTTTTTAAAAGAATAAGAAAACGAGGTATAAATATTGGAAACAGAATTTAAACTAAGTGTTTCTGGTATAAGATGGGGTTGCCTGAAAACAGAAAAGACTCTAAAACCTTAGAATACACAAGCAAGTTTGTAAAAGTGGTCCGATATGATTATATTGTATATATATTTTTTCATTCTAGCAGTTTTACTATAACCAAAAAGAACTAGTAAGAAAATGTAATCACAAGAGATACCATTCCACAAAAGCAATACAAATATAAATATTCTAGAAATAAATTTAATAATAAGTGGAGAAACAATGTAAACAGTACCACCCTTCCAAGAAAGATGAAGTAACAGTTGAGTAAAGTCAGAGAACTAGCATAGTCTGCATGGCAATAAAAAGTATTATAAATAAACCCCAAAAACTTATCTATAGATTGGATTCAAATCCAAACAAAATCCTAATCATATTATCGAGATAATATAAAAGTATTTCCAAATATTATCTGGGAAAAATGCATAGAAATAGGCAACACAATTTTTTTCAAAGACTAATGGAGACTTGTCTTACTAAATAAAATAAAATCTTATAAATCATTGACTACTAAACTGTGTGGTATAGGGATAAACATCAGAGCAGTAGGTCAGAATATAGCATGAGAGGACATATATATTTGCAATAGTCAAAGTGATCCTCTTAAAAAACAGCACATACCACTGCTCTGCTCAGAACCTTCTAATAATGCCTTCCTAAGTCCCTCGGAGTAAATGCTGAACTCCTTGTGACATCCGCAAGTGTCCTGCATAACCTGACCCCTTTCCTACCACAATGACCTTCACTCATTGTTCCAGCCCAGCATGCTTCTGCCTTAGGCTTTTGCAGGTACTGTTGCTCGACCATGAATGCTCCTCTCCCAGAAAATCCCATAGCTTCTTCTTTGCTCCAAAGTCATTGCAAGACTCTTGTAAGACAGAGCCCTATATCCACCTCCTTTACTCTGCTTTATTTTTTCTTGGCACTTACCACTGTCTGAAAGGCATATATTTTGTAAATTATGTGTCCCAGCTCACTGAAATGTAAGCTCTATGAGGCAGGAATTTTGTCTTTCTTTCTTACAACTCTACGCCAGCACGTACTATCGTGTCTGGTACATACTAGATACTTAATCCTTATTTGTGAAATAAGTAAATGAATGAATAAATGAATGGATTCCAACAGCTGGTCTACAGCAAAAAGCAATTAGCCACCTATTTTACAACTTAATCCAAACTAAATTCCAGATGAATGAGAATTTTAAATAAAAAAGAATGATGATATTAAAGGAAAGTAATTAATATGCATACCATGTTGGATATGATAAAGTCTTTTGAAGAAGAGATCAAACGTAGAAACAATAAAAAAAACTCATAACTTGGTTGTTTAAAATTTTAACCTGATCCTCAAACCATTATAAGCAAAATATAAGGCAAATCAAATAATAAACCTATAAAGAATTATGAATTAACTGTTGGATTAATATTATAATCATTTAAAAAACTCAAGATTTATAAGAAATAACTGAAAACTAATATAGAAATCACATATAAAGGGTACTAACAGACCATTCATAAGAAAAAAAAAATTCAATAAATTTATTACAAAGCTTATCTTTAGAGCTAAGGAAAAAGTGTTAATTAAAATAGAAATACCATTTCTAACTACTAAACATTTCAAAAAATCAGAAAACACAGAATTAATAAGAAGCCAGAAAACAAATATATGATGGAAGTGTAAAATCACCTAACATTCCTGATGTCAGTTTCCCCAAGTATTAAGATATCTACATACTTTTAGTCCACCAACACAACATCTGGGAAAGCACTGGATTAGCCCTCCTACCAGTCTCCTAGTGACCCTGATGGATTCTAGGCGAGCCCTGGTGCTAATTCAGCTGTTCCCTAAATATAGAGCTTTATTATGGTAGTATATTATGCCCCACTGAACATTAACAAAAAGTAATCCCCAAAACTGTTAAATAGCTACACACTCCCATCAAAGATCAACTTTGGTTTTATTTTAATTAATTCATGCCTACAACCCCCACTATTGTATGTATTTCTAAATGTTAAAAGTGATCACCTGAGTGATGGAATTAAGGGTGAATTTTATTTATTTTCCCTTTATTTCTATTTTCTACCAAAAATATGTATTTGACTTATAATAAGAATAAAATTAGAAGTTATAAATCCAATTCAAAAATAAGATATGAATACAATACTTGGAACCAAGGAAAGGATCGTTTCAATATGAATCTGCTCATCACATAGACCTCCCTTACTTTTATCTTATATAGCAAGGAAGAATAGAACAGAGGTAATGGAATGAGTTCAGGAATGAAGCCAGTAGGGCTGTACTGTAACAATAGGAAGTAGAAAAGATGATGAGATGTCCATTTAGAAAATATATCAAAATCATTTCATCCACTGTTTGCATATATCCTTGACTGCTTCTGACAAGTGGCCCATTCTTTCTTGATAACGATGATTTTGAGTATCAGTTTTTCTTCTTGCCTTCTGCTAAAATGAATCATTCTGAAACCATTGGTTTTTGTAACAAATGATCCAACAATATAAATATATGTGTCTGCCCACCACATTTTTATTTACAGTGGGAAACAAGAACTCAGTGTGAGGAGGACTGTAAAGAAACTTTCCTTATTGAGAAAAAATAAATAAATAAAAGCCAGAAACACCAGACCAAGGACCAAAAGAAGGACTTGATAGTGGAAACTTCACATTTGGAAGGAGTGGTCCAGATCACGGTGAAAAGACATAACCCTAGGGGTGCTTGGATGTCTCAGTTGGTTAAGCGTGGGACTTCATCTCAGGTCATGATCTCACAGTTCATGGGTTCGAGCCCCACGTCAGGCTTTGTGCTGACAGCTCAGAGCCTGGAGCCTGCTTCCGATGCTGTCTCTCCTCTCTCTCTGCCCCTCCCCCACTCTCACTCTGTCTCTCTGTCTCTCTCTCAAAAAAAATAAAGAAAGAAAGAAAAGACATAACCCTAAAGTGAGAAGAAAATGCTAAAACAAACAAAAAAAGACACACCATTAAATAATTCAATGTCCGTGACTGTGAATACAAGGGGAAAAAATATTTTAATCTCAATCTGGTTGATTTGTCAGTCTGTTTTGGAGATGTTGAATCATACTTTTTTGTTGTTGTTGTTATCTTTACATCATTTTCCCCCTTCTTATGGCCCGATGTTAAAAGAAATATCACTATTAAATGTCATTAAGAAATGTATGCTTGCTGTAGGCAACTAAAGAGGGAGGAATAGTCAGGCATGTACTGAGTCCTTGGACTGAGCTATTTTTGGAGTTTCCTGCAGTACAGTAGCAGCTTCAGTTTTGCATGATTTCTTCGTCCTTGACCACCAGAATAGCAGAGATCATGTTTTGAGGCTAGCAGGGAAAGAAACATGAGTCTGGCAACTCAAGGAAGAAGACTAAATGAATTTCAAAGTATGTTTTTCTCATCATAAAAGCAATACATGTTCATAGCGGAGCATTGGGAAACATATAATGAAGAAAAGAAATCTACTAGTGATCTCAAAGTCCACAGAAAACTACTATTAACATTTCAGTACAATTTCTATCTTCTTCTCCTATAAGCACAGATATATATATATTATACAATTGAGATATGATCACTATTGCATTATCTAACATTTTCCACTTAATATTTTATATTTTTATATTTTGATTAAATGTTTGACTTAGGTCCTGCCAAATTTATCTAGTACTCCCTTTTAGGGGTGGATCTTGGTTTAATTTTTCTTTCCTTTTTAAATAAAACTGAAAGGGAAATTACAGGAGACCAAAAGACAGAAACCAGTCTAAAGTTTCACTCTCTTCAATGCATATGAAATACCCTGTTGAAGATGGAATTCTTAAATAACTCAAACAGTCTTCAGCTTTGGAACTGTAGGAATTAGTCTGTAGCCCTTAAACAAGATTCTTCAAGGACAACTGGGCCAAAGGCCAAACTTCATTACCTTCTCTACCGAAGAAATTGTGTGTCCTGAGGCATTCAATTATAACTTTCATGTTATCAGGACTTTATAGAAAGTACTACTTTTAACCTAATTTACTTATAAAGACATAAATTTAAAAATTAAGTAAGGGAGACCTCTAATCAGGGGATCATCAGGCAGGTGTTGCTAATTATCCACTGATCTCTCTACTATCCATCTTATCTTTATTGAAAGGTAAAAAGAAACCTAACACTCCTAGCTTTAGAAGAATGAAAAAGCTTAGACTATGAATTAATTCTGCTTCTCATTAAAAAAAAAAAAAAAAAAAAGATTTCATGGTGTTTTTAGGAGACACCCATGACAAATTCCTTGAAAATACAGATTGGCCATCAACATGTGATATTTTGTGATGTGATGATCATAACTTATTTGCCTATTCCTTTATTTAGCTAGGTTCCAAATTTTTGTTACAGTTCTGCAATAGATATACTAATAACTAGAATTTATTTTGTGTTTACTATGTCTTAGGCACTGTAATAAGCACTTTATATCTCACAATTTACATATATTAACTCACTGAGTTAACTCACAACAGTCCTATAAGGTAAGATCTGCTATTTATCCTCATTTTATAAATGAGAACGCTGAAGCACAGAGTAACTTGCTTAAGGTCACGGTAGTGGTAAGACATACAGCCATGGCTTGTATATAATAATGGTTATGGAAAAATTAAAAGCTTTAATACTATTAGTTTCAAATTGCTCTAGTTTTATGAACTAGTTATTTTCAATGTTTATGCAAGCTTAGGCCTGTATTGTAAAATTTGCTCCAAAATATTGGGTAAAGATGTAAGAAAATATTATAATTTTATTTTATAAAGCTACTAGATGTTTCAAGGATAAAGGGAAAAGGAAAATTATGGTTTAATATTCCTTATTATAAACATATAGGCAAAAATACTAAATTTAAGCAAATTGAGTTCAACTCCTTAATCAAAAAAAGGTTTATTTGTCAATTTACAAGGATGGTTTAGGTTACTCTTGAAATAAACTAGAGTCATATGCATAATTTATTTGGACAGGATGACACATGAGAGATAACCCTCATCCAGGTTTGTCTGAAATACACTTCTGTTTTCAAGTCTTTCTTAGGAGAATAGAATTGGAAATGTACCCTTTGATTTGCCTCTCCTTCCTACCATGTTTAGTCCAGGAATTATCTCTGAAAAGACATATAGAAAGAGAAAGATGCCAAACTGATCTCAGATAGGAGAGATATTACACCAAACTTTACTTAGTAGGCTTAGGACATCATCCCTACTCATATAAGTGAGGGTGCCATATTGTTGTTGGGTCTATTTTCCTCATCTGTTATTCACTGTAACAATAAAACTGAGATGCAAGTGACTTTTATAACTCTCACTAGTCCCATTAGGTGGTTTCTTAGTATAAGACTCCCTCTGCAAAGGAACCTGAAATTAGGTGTTTGTGAAAATATTTGGGGAATAGTTTCAGGCAAAAGTTATGGTAGACTGGTAATAGTGGGACAGAGAAGGGGAAACCAATGTTAGGGTGCATTCTTTGGTTGATCTCCACTATGAGCAGCTAAGGCACCCTCCCACCACCAGGACTCTTCAAGGAATGGTATAAAATGTGCTTCTGTTCACCCAAAGAATAAAAGAAAGAAATGTTTACCTACTAATTCTAGTACCCCATTGGTCAATGATTATCCTATGGGGAATTAATATATTTCATTTCCAGTGTGCATATGGGTGAATGCCAAGTATGATACCTCAGATGTCTCCACTACAATGTCTGAGAGGCTCAGGGGTATAAAGACAAAGATAGACGACCCCTCAGATGCATCTGCACAAAGATGGCTACCTCATTCATGGCCAGAATAAAAAGTATGCCAAGACTCTTCACTGGTACTACAAAGTGGAATCCCATTTGTAGAATTATTCTTCTTAATTCTCCACATTGTTAATCTGTTACCTAATAGACACTGCAGTAAGGGCTACAATATAAAGGTGAATAAGACATAATACCTGTCATTGAGTGGTTTACAGTCTAGTACAGAAAATGACAAGTAAAATTAAAACTACAATATGGAGGGATGAGTGCCACAGTAATTTTGAAATTCTAGATACTATGAGAGAACCTAAGAAGGGTAACTAATCGAGACTTGTTGGAGTTGGGAAAGGCACTCCAGTTCACATCAAGTCCATAGTAATAGCTTCTTATGTCATAGGCCATTTCATTTATAAGTATTTCTGAGTCTTTGAAAATAAATGAAACACCACCCAATTTCATCTTTTGTGAACAGCATAAAACTCTGGTAGAATCACCTGCACCTGGCACATCTCTTCTTTAATATGTAGAAAATTATAGGTTTTACAACTTGGACATGAAATAGCTTTTTAAGTATAACTATCCACCATTTTATAATTATGTATATTTCAGATAAAGAAAATGTTCTCATTCCTTCTGCATTTTAGTATGTTATCTAATCAATTTTACTTTCAAACTCTACTGATAAAAACTGTCCATGATACTGGTCTATAATTTTTAAATGTATTCTTATGCTACAAAAATCTCTAATGTAAAGCACCTTATGCACATTCAAAGTCAAACATGAAATTACCAAAAGATTATCAAAATAATATTTTGGTTACCAAAATGACCATCTGTGGTTATGCATTCTGCTTCTTGAATATAGACACTTTAACATAATGACAATGATCTATCAAAATTATTCATCAATAAGGCAATGAATTTAACCTGGAAAGTCATTATATATGTATATCTTATAAAAAAATACACACACACACACACACACACACACGTGTGTGTGTGTGTGTGTGTGTATATATAGATAGATAGATAGATAGATAGATAGATATAGATGTACAGATATCATTGGCTGCAGACATTTTGTCCTTGCTGGCAAATACTTCCTTTACATCAAAATATACTTTACTTAAATCCTCTCTGTTATTGTCAATACTCAAGAAAAATCACAAATGCATATATCAACTTTAGAAAAAAATATTAAATAGGGAAGTGTTTAAATTTAGATAGCATCCCTTTTAAAATATGTATGTTTTTTTCTAACACTATAAAGGTCTTAGTTGTGTAAATTGGCACTGTAGAAATTAAAAGTATGGTATAATTTATAGTTTCAAAATAGCTCTATTTTTAAAATTATTTCTATGGTTACATACAGAAAGGAAATAATTTGTAAAATTGCTCCGAATGAGGATATTTTATTGACAATGGGATGAATTTGGCTTCACTCTACTTGTCAGAACTTTGGTAACCCAAAGAGACAATAAGTTGAATGATTTATAGGAATTCTGAGGAGTTAACAGAGCTTTCATGGTTAAAAACAAAAACAAGCAAAAATAGTTGTTTCAGGTTATCAAATTGTGCATTTCCTAGTCTCTTAGATGCACTTGATATCTGGAAGATTCCATGTGTCATTCTGATCTTGTCCTGTAATATTCTATGGGCAGTGTGGTTTTGCACTATGACCCTCTGTCCCAGCATACAAAAAAGGAAAACTTACAGAAGAAAGGTGGAACTCAAGACATAGAGATTGTTGGGCTAAATTGGGTGCAGAGATGTTTGAACACTAGCTATGGATATGCTCAGATTGCAATATCTGACCACTTGTACTTCAAAGCAGATCTTCAAGAAGAGAAGTTCAAGGAAATAGCATTTTGGAACCTGCTACTCTCAGAGGTGGCAACAGGAACTTGAAGGCTGAACATGTGCTCTCCCATTAGTTCAGAAATAATAGTTCAGGAGGGGAGGAGCCAAGATGGTGGAACAGCATGGAAGTTTTTTGTGTGTCTCACGTCCATAAAATATAGCCAGACCAACACTAAACCATCCCACACACCTAGAAGACTGATTAGAGGATTAACACAACAATCTGCATAACCTGAACCACAGAATTCAGCAAGTACGCAGAGCAGAGAGGTGAATTAGGGGAGAGAGAAGCTGCTGAGGGTAGGGAACCTGCTGAGGGTGGAGAGAGGACGGAGACTGGGGAAGGGAGGAGAATACGGGAAAAGCAACCCTCCCCAAAAGCAGCTGGAGAGAAAGTGGAAAATTGGAAACAGCCACAGGGGCTAAACTAAAAAGGGAGAAAGGAGAAAGGAGAGGGTTTAAATTCCATCAAGACTGTAAACAGGGGAGCGCAAAGGTTGCAGCTCCACAGCTCGATACCTGGCGGTGCTCTGGTGGGAAGGGCGAATCCCCAGGAACAGAGTGGGGTCCGGAGGTTCTCCAGCCACATGGGAAAAAGCAGTTCCACTGGTGGAAGGACATTTGATAGAGACTGTTGAAGCCACCTGGTCCCAGCAGACCCCAGGAAACAGCCACGTTCGCTGGTGTTGGAAAATGGTCCTTAAGGGTGAAGCCTGGTGCCAGATGTGTGTTGTGATTTTCCATAATCCCTGAAAAGCTGCTGCTACACTATCTCGCGACCTTTCTCTGGGGCAGGGTGGCACTTGGCCGCAGTCTCGGGGTACCGGCAGCAGCAGGGTCCCACAAGCGTTCCTGGGTGCAGCCAGCATTCAGCCATTGCTCAGTGAGACCCTCGCACAGAGGGGCGGAATGGGCCAAAGCCGCAGTCCTTCAGAAGTAAGGGGCTGGGGAAAACAGCCACATCTGAGACAAAACTCGGGAGAGAGGTATTACCTGGGGCCTGGTCACGGAGAGTGAAAAAGCAGAGAGTGGATGAAAGCTGAAGGCAGAAGACAGGTGTGCAATTGCTGATCTGGGAGAACAGAGTACTGATACTAGAGACTGGGTAATTGGTTGATGCCATTTTAACCGCTCCCAGGCATGTGTATACGCACCTGTGAGGGGCACAACACTCCACCCGAGTAGGCTAGCAGCGCCATCTAGTGGAGAACAGAGCCTTTACACTGAGCCCTGACCAACTGGGCCTACCTCGCTCTTCCAGAACACAAGTCTCACCGCCTACTTAGTTTATGGACTAGAAACTGCTACATAGTCTGACTTCTAAAAGAAAATGAAGTAATTTCAGTCCTATTTCAATCTCTTAGCAGGTCCATCTGTTCAATTTTCTTTCTTTTTTTTTTTTTCTCATTTACACTACTTTTCTTTTTCTTGAATACAGAAAAAGAATAAATTCATTTTTATTTTCAATTTTTATTAAAAATATTTTCTTTAATTTTTTACTATATTCTTTACTTTTGTGTATATTTTTTCAAATACTATCTTACTTCCATCATTTTATTTTAGTCAACTTCAGTGTATTCACCTTTTCAAATTTTCAAACTATTTCCTTTTTTTCTTTTTCTTTTTTTTCTTTTATACTATTTTTATTTTTCTTGAATGCAGAGAGAGAAAAACTTCATTTTTACTTTCAATTTCTATTAAAAATATTTTTCTTTAATGTTTTTACTGTATTTATGCTCTTATGCAAAATTTTTCAAATTCTATTTTACTTCATCATTTTATTTTAGTCTACTACAGTGTATTCACTTTTTCAAATTTTCAAACGATTTCCTTTTTTTAATCTTTTTTCTCTTTTTCCTTTCTTTTTCTTGAATACAGAAAAAGAAAAAATTCATTTTTATTTTTAATTTTTAGTAAAAATATTTTTATTTATTTATTTTTATTCTACTATATTCTTTACTTTTGGTAAATTTTTCCAAATTCTATTTTACTCCCATCATCTCATTTTAGTCTACTTCAGTGTATTCATTTTTTCAAATTCTCAAACAATTTCCTCCCACCCCCTTTTTTTTCTCTAATCTGTCAAACTACTTTCAACACCCAGACCAAAACACACCTAGGATCTAGCATCATTTATTCGATTTTGTGTGTGTGTGTTTAATTTTTTAATTTTCATATTTTTTTAATTTTAATTTTTCTACCTCATTAATTCATTTTCTCCCTTCAAAATGACAGAACAAAGGAATTCACCTCCAAAAGAAAGAGCATGAAGAAACAACAGCCAGGGAAACAACCAACTCAGATACAAGCAAGATGTCTGTACCAGATTTTAGAATCACGATAATAAGAATACTAGCTGGAGTTGAAAATAGATTAGAATCCCTTTCTGTAGAGATAAAAGAAGTGAAAAATAGTCAGAATGAAATTTAAAATGTTATAACTGAGCTGCAATCACGAATGGATGCTGCAGCGGCAAGGATGGGTGAGGCAGAACAGAGAATCAGTGATATAGAGGACAAACTTATAGGGAATAATGAAGCAGAAAAAAAAAAAAGAGGGAGATTAAGGCAAAGAGCATGACTTAAGAATTAGAGAAATCAGTGACTCATTAAAAAGGAACAACATCAGAATCATAGGGGTCCCAGAAGAGGAAGAGAGAGAAATAGGGGTAGAAGGGTTATGTGAGCAAATCATAGCAGAAAACTTTCCTAACCTGGGGAAAGACACAGACATCAAAGACCAGGAAGCACAGAGGATCCCCATTAGATTCAACAAAAACCGACCATCAACAAGGCATATCATAGTCAAATTCACAAAATACTCAGGCAAGGAGAGAATCATGAAAGCAGCAAAGGAAAAATAATCCCTAACCTACAAGGAAAGACAGATCAGGTTTGCAGCAAACCTATCCACAGAAACTTGGCAGGCCAGAAAGGAGTGACAGGATATATTCAATGTGCTGAATCAGAAAAATACGCAGCCAAGAATTCTTTATCCAGCAAGGCTGTCATTCAAAATAGAAGGAGAGATAAAAAGTTTCCCACACAAACAAAAATTAAAGGAGTTTACATATATATATATATATATATATATATATAGAGAGAGAGAGAGAGAGAGAGAGAGAGAGAGAGAGAAATAAATACCAAATGCAACAAAGATTAGAAAGGACCAGGGAACACCACCAGAAACTCCAACTCTATAAGCATCATAATGGCAATAAATTCATATTTTTCAGTACTCACTCTAAACGTCAATGGACTCAATGCTCCAAACAAAAGACATAGGGTAACAGAATGGATAAGAAAACAAGATCCATCTGTATGCTGTTTACCAGAGACCCACTTTAGTCCTAAAGACAACTTCAGGTTGAAACTAAGGGAATGGAGAGCCATCTATCAGGCTAATGGTCAACAAAAGAAAGCCAGGGTAGCCATAGTTATATCAGACAATCTAGACTTTAAAATAAAGACTGTATCATATTAGAAGGCATTGTATCATAATGAAGGGGTCTATCCACCAAAACGACCTAACAATTGTAAACATTTATGTGCCAAATGTGAAAGCACCCAAATATATAAATCAATTAATCACAAACTTAAAGAAACTCATTGATACTAATACCATAATAGTAGGAGACTTCAACACCCCACTCACAGCAATGGACAGATCATCTAATCAAAAAATCAACAAGGAAACAATGGCTTTGAATGACACACTGGACCAGATGGACATAACAGATATATTCAGAACATTTCATCCTAAAGCAGCAGAATATACATTCTTCTACAGTGCACATGGAACATTCTCCAGAATAAACCATATACTGGGACACAAATCAGCCCTAAGTAAGTACAAAAAAATCAGGATCATACCATGCATATTTTCAGAGCACAACACTATGAAACTCAAAATCACCCACAAGAAAAAATTTGTAAAGGTAATACTTGGAGACTGAAGAACATCCTACTAAAGAATGAATAGGCTAACCAAGCAGTTAAAGAGGAAATTAAAAAGTATATGGAAGTCAATGAAAATGACAACACCACAACCCAAAACCTCTGGGACGCAGCAAAGGCGGTCATAAGAGGAAAGTATACAGCAATCCAGGCCTTCCTAAAGAAGGAAGAAAGATCTCAGGTATACAACCTAACCTTACGCCTTAAGGAGTTGGAGAAAGAACAGCAAATAAAACCCAAAACCAACAGAAGACAGGAAATAATAAAGAATAGAGCAGAAATTAATGCTATTGAAACCAAAAAAAAACCAGTAGAACAGATTAATGAAACTACAAGCTGGTTCTTTGAAAGAATTAACAAAATTGATAAGCCACTAGCCAGTTTGAAAAAAAAAGAAAAAGGAAAGGACCCAAATAAATAAAATCAAGAATGAAAGAGGAGAGATCACACCCAACACAACAGAAATAAAAACAATAATAAGAGAATATTATGAGAAATTATATGCCAACAAAATGGGCAATCTGGAAGAAATGGACAAATTCCTAGAAACATATACCCTACCAAAAGTGAAACAGGAAGAAATTGAAAATTTGAACAGACCCATAACCAGTAAGGAAATCGAATTAGTAATCAAAAATCTGCCAAAAAACAAGAGTCCAGGACCAGATGGCTTTCCAGGGGAATTCTACCAAACATTTAAGGAAGAGTTAACACCTATTCTCTTGAAGCTGTTCCAAAAAATAGAAATTGAAGGAAAACTTCCAAATTCTTTCTATGAAGCCAGCATGACCTTGATTCCAAAACCAGAGAGACTCCACTAAAAGGAGAACTATAGACCAATTTCCCTGATTAAAGTGGATGCAAATATCCTCAACAAGATATTAGCCAACTAGATGCAACAATACGTTAAAAAAATTATTCACCATGACCAAGTGGGATTTATACCTGGGATGCAGGGCTGGTTCAATATCCGCAAAACAAATAACGTGATTCATCACATCAATAAAAGAAAGGACAAGAACCACATGATCCTCTCAATAGATGCAGAGAAAGCATTTGACAAAATACATCATCCTTTCTTGTTAAAAACCCTCAAGAATGTAGGGATAGAAGGAGCATACCTCAAGATCATAAAAGCCATATATGAACGACTCAATGCTAATATCGTCCTCAATGGGGAAAAACTGAGAGCTTTCCCCCTAAGGTTAGGAACGTGACAGAGATGTCCACTCTCACCACTGCTATTCAACATAGTATTGGAAGTCTTAGCCTCTGCAATCAGACAACACAAAGAAATAAAAGCCATCCAAATCGGCCAGGAGGAGGTCAAACTTTCATTTTGTGCAATGACATGACACTCTATATGGAAAACCCAAAAGATTCCTCCAAAAAACTGCTAGAATTGATTCATGAATTCATCAAAGTTGCAGGATATAAAATTAACCCACAGAAATCATTTGCATTCCTATACACCAACAATGAAGTGACAAACAGAAATCAAGGAATTGATCCCATTTACAGTTGCACCAAAAACCATAAAATACCTAGGAATAAATCTAACGAAAGAGGTGAAAATTCTATACACTGAAACCTATAGAAAGCTTATGAAAAAAATTGAAGAAGACACAAAAAAAAATGGAAAACGATTCCATGCTCCTGGATAGGAAGGAGAAATATTGTTAAAATGTCAATACTACCCACAGCATTCTACATATTCAATGCAATCCCTATCAAAATAACACCAGCATTCTTCACAGAGCTAGAACAAATAATCCGAAAATTTGTATGGAACCAGAAAAGACCCCGACTAGCCAAAGCAATCTTGAAAAAGAAAACCAAAGTATGAGGCATCACAATCCTGGACTTCAATCTATACTACAAAGCTGTAATCATCAAGACAGTCTGGTACTGGCATAAGAACAGACACTCAGATCAATGGAACAGAATTGAGAACCCAGAAGTGGACTTACAAATGTATGGCCAACTAATCTTTGACAAAGCAGGAAAGAATATCCAATGGAATAAAGACAGTCTCTTCAACAAGTGGTGCTGGGAGAACTGGACAGTGACATGCAGAAGAATGAACCTGGACCACTTTCTTACACCATACACAAAAATAAACTCAAAATGGATGAAAGATCTAAATGTAAGACAGGAAGCCATCAAAATCCTCAAAGAGGAAGCAGGCAAAAACCTCTTTGATCTTGTCTGCAGCAACTTCTTACTCAACACGTCTCCAGAGGCAAGGGAGACAAAAGCAAAAATGAACTACTGGGACCTCATCAAAATAAAAAGCTTCTGCACAGCAAAGGATACAATCAACAAAACTAAAAGGCAACCGACAGAATGGGAGAAGATATTTGCAAATGACATATCAGGTAGAGGGTTAGTATCCAAAATCTATAAAGAACTTATCAAACTCAACACCCAAAAAACAAAGAATCCAGTGAAGAAATGGGCAAAAGACATGAACAGACACTTCTCGAAAGAAGACCTCCAGATGGCCAACTGACACATGAAAAAAATGCCCAACATCACTCATCATCAGGGAAATACAAATCAAAACCACAATGATATACCACCTTACACCTATCAGAATGGCTAACATTAACAACTCAGGCAACAATAGATGTCGGCAAGGATGCGGAGAAAGAGGATTTCTTTTGCATTACTGGTGGGAATGCAAGCTGGTGCAGCCACTCTGGAAAACAGTATAGAGGTTCCTCAAAAAACTAAAAATAGAACTACCCTACGACCCAGCAATTGCACTACTAGGCATTTATTCACAGGATCCAGGTGTGCTGTTTTGAAGGGACACATGCACCCCCATGTTTATAGCAGCACTATCAACAATAGCCAAAGTATGGAAAGAGCCCAATGTCCATCAATGGATGAATGGATAAAGAAGATGTGGTGTGTGTGTGTGTATATATATATATATATATATATATATATATATATATATATATAAAAGAAGATGTGGTATATATATATATACATATATATATATACACATATACATATATATATATATATGTATATATATACACACACACACACACATACACACACAATGGAGTATTACTCAGCAATCAAAAAGAGTGAAATCTTGCCATTTGCAACTACGTGGATGGAACTGGAGGGTATTATACTAAGTGAAACTAGCCAGTGAGAGAAAGACAAAAATCATATGACTTCACTCATATAAGGACTTTAAGAGACAAAACAGATGAACATAAGGGAAGGGAAACAAAAATAAAAACAGGGAGGAGGACAAAACAGAAGAGACTCATAAATATGGAGAACACACTGAGGGTTACTGGAGGGGTTGTGGGATGGGGGATGGACTAAATGGCTAAGAGGCACTAAGGAACTATTCCTGAAATCATTGTTGCACTATATGCTAACTAATTTCGATGTAAATTTTAAAAAATAAAAAATAAAACAAGTTAAAAAAAGGATTCAATAAATAAAAATTGACTTCATAACAACAACAAAAAAGTAATACCTCCTTAGTATTGGAAAATTTGGATTTACCCTCTGACTTTTCCCTTGGCTCTATGAATTCTATTCCCCACAGAGCAGTCAGAGTTATCCAATGGATCATCTCTCGAGCCTGCTCTACAAAACATCCTTCTGATCCCTTCCCATATTAAACAGGGAAACCCTCAGAGTCTATAGATTACATGGCTCTAAGCTGCCTCTCTAAATCTTATTTTCTACTATTTCCCCCTCATTCTCAATCATACTTAAAAAACAAATGCACAAAGCAACGCATATAGGGTTTGCACTGTTGTTTCCTCTTCTTGGAATGTTCCTTTCCCAGATATCTTCATGGTTTATCCCTTCATTAATTCAGATCTCTGCTTATTTATATCCTTAGTGGTGGGAACTTTCCTGCCCATGGTTATAAAATACAAATCTCTCCTTCACTTTCCAGGCTCTTCTCTGCTTTAACATAATAAATATGTATTTATTTTGTTAGTGTCTTTTTGTCTTATATGAATTGGAAATGCCTTGGGGGGCACTAACTTCATCTGTTTTGTTCAATTATATTTATACCACTAGCACTGAAAACACTGACTGCTCCATAGTTGGTGCTCAATAAATAGCTGCTGAAATATAGAAAAGCATGGAAGGAAGGGAGGGCGCTCTAATGACACTGCTCGATATTAACACCATCAACAAGCTGATAGCTTCGTTGGTCATAACAAATACCACAAATGTTATGAAAATTCCCTCCAGTGGGAAATGTGGTCCACAGAGCTGTTTCAGTATGAATTTCATTTGCCAAAGCCATTATCTCCATTCAGGAGGTAGGAGATTTTACTGGAGCGTGATCAGTGCATCCTATCCCACATAAGCTTAGAAACAGCCATATCATGACTTCAGTACACTCTTAATATCTTTCTGGGTCATCGGATATGTTTGATGCTAAGCGTAACACGATAATACTTAGCTTTATGGACTTTTCTAGAACCATGGACCTCTGTCTAACTGGAACAACGCCAGTGATTAGAAATCCATTCATCATTCATCTATTGGGGCACTGACAGGAAAATGCCCTTGATTGCAAAATTGCCCAGTTTCTCTGAAAGAATCCAGCAGTATAGATGTATCCCGTGTTTCCACTTCAGCAAACTTTCTATCAGGAAGACAGAAATGGAATTCCTCATTCTGGACCCTGTACTTTATGCTACGGAAGAAATACTATTTGTTATTATTCTAACAGTGTATATTTTGAATAACTATGAAGAGAAAATGCTAGAATTATAAGGATGTTTGTTATGCATGCAGAACTTGGTCAAATACTTAAATTACCATCCAGCTACCACTATAGGATGCATAAAGCACAACAGAAAAATAATTTGCAAATTATTATCTCTCAATTTCATTATTAATAATTTTTAATATGAAGCTGAAATGAGATGCACTTTTTCTACCTTTGATCCAAAATTTAAATTCTATATTCAACCAAATAAATAATCCCCAATAGAAAGAACACTCATCTTGTAATCAGAAGTCTGAGATTGATATCTCAGTCCTGCCAATCTCCCTAACACCAGGTGACAATCTGAAGAGGAATAAACTCTTTTGGCCTATGGAAAAAAAAAAATTTCTACCTAGTGGGGGTGGTCAAGAAAGGTCAGATTAGTGATGTGCACATAAATGGTATGCACGTACCTGGCACAGTGAAAACTAGTCCAATTATGTCAGCTAATTTTTTTTCTCATCATTTAACATCACATTCTAAATTATTGCATGGAGCCAGAAGGATTTTATTAACAAATAGATGGTATAGAGCTGAACAAATCCAGCTCTCCTATTATACTCTCAGGTCAGCACTGGTGATGTGCTTTCTCGTTACTGATGTTTTATGCACCTGAGATTCATGGAGAGCCTTGGTCTATTAATATGATCCATGATGAGGACAAATGCATTGTGAAATGAACTGTTCATAATACACAGTTATTCTGTGGCAGAGCTCTTCCTGAAACATATTTTTATTCATTTGAAAAGGTCTGTAATGCAATTTATTATCTTTATTGCAAAAAAAATATATTAGAAAATAATTCACTCTCTTACTCCTTCTATCCTCTCCTCATCTCCAAAAGTCATTGGGATGGAGTAAAGTTGTAAACCTCTGGCAGCCTGTGGTTGATTTCTGAGGTGACCTGGCTTCCTCTCTCATTTTTCTCTGTGGTGATCTGGCTAGAAGGTTGAAATTATTTTCATGTTCACAAATATGCACGAGTGACATGGAGCTCTGAGAACTCTTCTGGCTGCTGCTGTCTCAGACTCATCCTAGATCATTCTCTAGGCTCATTGCACTGTGAAACCATGCCCTTTTCACGTTAGAACAACTGATGTGAAATAATGATCATCAATGAAACAGGCATCTATTACTTCTACTTGATATTTCCCAGGCAGTCATTTTTCTCATTAGAAGAATTTTTTTGCCCCTGGAGGGGAAGCTGGATTCGGTATCACAGAAAATAATTTGTAAACTTGACTCTAATTCCATTGTTAATAAATCCTAATATAGGACTAAATTATAGGAGCTTCAGGGGTTCTAACTGTCATTCATCTTAACCCCAATCCATTTACTACCTATCTTTACTCATATATTACACCTGATAAAGGAAGATATTAACTACAAGAGTCCCTACCCTTAACAATAACTCACAACTATTGATGTTAATAGGTGCTTATATTTATATGACTCATAAGTTTTTAAACATATATGCAAAATACAATACAAATATATTTATGTGTTACACACACGCACAAATACATACACATATATAAACATTCCATTTAATTCAATAAATTACAAGTAGATTTTATCATCATAAATCATAACACAGTATGTTCATAGGTAGAGAAGGGGCATCATGGTTAGAGGAACCCCAGAGGAGATATGTATATAGTTTCCAGGTTGCCCCCAACCCCTATATTCAGATGTGTACATTACTGTGCCCTTTGCTTTTCCCTGGTAATTCTAGAGATTTTGTTTACACATCCTTCAAAGCAAAGTTCAGGCAGACATCTGTTTCCATTGCTCAAAGAAAGCCCCCTTAAAAGACAGATTGTGCAGTGCACATGGCTTGGCAGCTTGGAAAATGTAGTTTTGCAAAGATGTATTAGTTACACATGCTAGATCTGTAGAACAGAAAATTCTCTATCTTGAGTCGTCCCAGAGGATAAAATGAGGAAAATTGATACCTGGATGTTTATCCCCTGGATGACTCAAGATGGAGAATTTATTTTTGCTCTTTTTTTTTCCTAATCAAAATTATTTTTATCTGAATAATCTGATTTTTGCCAAGGTGCAAATCACTAATAAAGTGAATGAACAGTTACATTTTCCATTCTCTTTAATACAATTTAACCTTAACTAAACCCCAAATGCATCTCTAAATGCTGAAATTTTAGAAAGAATAGAAAATCAACGGAGGGGACCTGGGTGGTTCAATTAAGCTCTGTTAAGCATTGACGTTTGATTTTGGCTCAGGTCACGATCTCACAGCTGTGAACTGAAGCCCTGCATCAGGCTTCACAAGAGTGTGGAGCCTGCTTGAGATTCTCTCTCTCCCTCTGTCCCCACTCTAAAAAAATAAAAATTAAAAACAAAAGTCAATGGAAAATGTATTTATTTACCAGGAGCGCTTTTCTTTTAGCTAGATGAGATGACTATCATTTCCATTTATTTGAAACGACTTTCCTCCAAACTGGGTCAATAATGAGATTATAATATAACCATTCTATTTTAGTCCATTCAAGCTGCTATAACAAAACCACAGACCGGATGGCTTATAAACAAGAAAATTTATTTCTCAGTTCTGGAGCGGAAAGTCAAAATTCAGAGTACTGGCATGGTCTTCTGAATCAGAGACTTCTTGTATCCTCATTGTGGAAAGCACAAGGAATCTTTCTTGGGCCTCTTTTATAGAGGCATTAGTCTAATTCATGGGGGATCTGCCTCTATGATCAATCACCTCCCAAAGCCCCATGTCGGAAAAACATCATATTGGGCATTAGGATTTCAATATGGGGCACAAACATTCAGTCCATAGCACATCCTATCAATTGCTATCACTGTTTCTGCTCACTATTGAACTACAGGTCCTGGATAGTATATTGAAAAGTTAAATAAATAAACAATAGCTCGAGACTTCATTTACGACAATATCCAAAGTATAAGGTCCCTGGAAATATATCTACAAAAGATGTGAAAGATCTTTACTGATATAAATTATAAAGACTTATTGAAAGTGTTTACAGAAGACATAAATAAGAGATGTATTTGTTCCTGGATATAAAAACTCAGAGGTAATTCCTCTCCTGATTTATCTCAAAATCCGTTGCAATTCTAATAAAAATTCCAATAGGAGTTTTCGTGGACTTTCACGAATTGTTTCTAAATATTATATGAAACATCAAAGGGCCAAGGATAGACAAAGCTCTATGACAAAGAAAAGCATTATGTAGAGAATGGTTAAAACATCTAACAAAACTTATGTTTAAAGCCATGATAATTAAGGCACTTTCCTAGCTGTGCAGAGCTGAACAATTGTACACATGAAGAGAACCAATGAAAGTTGACCCATACACATGAAACTTGGCTTGTGGCCAAGTTGGCATTGCAGGAGTAATTATAGATAATAAAAGGCACTTAAACAATTGGTTTTGTATTTAGGAAATAAAAAATTAATCCGTATTTCACATATGTAACTGATTGCAGGTCTATTAAAGACTTAAATGTGAAAAACAAAACTTCTAAAATTTTTAAATGAAGAAGGAAATGCTTTCTTAAGTATGATACAAAAAGCATACACCCTAAACAAAAAGAAATTACTTTTTATTTAAAAGAGACCATGAGGATAATAACAAGACAAGTCACAAACTGAGAGAAAATCTCTATATGTATAACCAAAAAGGCTTAGCATCTTTTGAATCAACAAGAAAAAGAAAAATAGCCCTATTGAAAATGGACAAGAGTATAAGCAAATATTTCATGGAAGAAAGCCAAATGTCTAATAAATATTCAAAGATGCTCAAACTCCTAACTAATCAGAGAAATACAAACTAAAACCACAATAAGATAGCATTTTACATACTGGCAGAAGTAACAATACGTGACGATCTCAAACACTAGGGAGACAGATCTGGAGCAGTAAGACTTCTCACACATGCCAGTGAAAGTGCAAATTGGTTCCATCAATTAGGTATTTTGGCATTATCAGTTACAATTCAGGTTGTGTGTAGTCTAGGACTCTTATTTAGATCCCAAGGTAAATCCCAAAGAGCAAACCATGTGTATATCAATGTATAAACCTTGTGTATACCATTTTTTCCATTACAGAAAAAAAAATCATATCCATCTAAATGTCAGTTAATAAGAAAATGAAATAATAAAATGAGAATCATGCACAAATATATAAATGAAAGTGGGTGAAAGTAATGAAATTAGGAAGGGGGACACAGGAATCCATACAAGAACATTCTATTCTGTAAGCTAGGTAGTGGCACACAGATGTTAATTTTAGTAGTCTCTGTACTAGTTGCATATGTTACATATACATTTTTTGATTTATGCATATTAAATGTTTTATTGTGATGAAAGTTTTAAAATTCTAAAACTCCAAGGGACCACTTCGAAACATTTAGCCCACCTGCATGACATTGAGCTATCTCATTAATTTCCTGCCCTACAGCTTTTAGTTGGTCAGGTCTCCCTTGTTGGTGGAGGTTATGATAAGACATATGAAGCAAACTTGGTTTGTTCTATTTTTGTTTTAATGGGTGAATAGCCTTGTGGATTGCATGGATCTAATTTATTAAAAACCTTAAACTGTACTTCTTTCTTTTCAAAATTATATGTTAATAACAAATTTCAGCGATAATGTTTTTATTCAGTTTATACTTTTTAACCAGTGCCATAGCTTTCCATTGCCTTATATAACTCTTCTGAAGTAAAAGTTTTCATTTTTTCAAGGTCGGGTGTACATTCAGATAATGTAGCATGTTTCAGTGTGGCTAAGTAGAGCTATGGCAATAGATAACATTTATTGAGATATGTCAAGAATACAAAAGCAAACAATCTTACAAGTGAACAGAATAAAAATTCAATGACAAAATACCAGTAGTGAATGCATTACACTGATGCTTCAAATTATAATGTTGAGAATGTAACCCATAATCATTTAGGCTGTGTTAGATAGGAGTCAGTCAGTAACAAAGAGCATAAAAATATTCTGTGACAAAATTCCATGACACAGCATCATTCTTTTGGAAAGGAAGATTCAAAAAGGACAGACTAGTAAATGAATAAATGGTGAAAGGCTACGGTTGGGGTAATCCTAGGTAACTAAAAACTGAAGTCAAATCCACTTTGAAAAACCGACCTGAGCATAACACAAATACTCTGTCAGGATCACTCTAGACCCATATGGTTATTGACTCCAGAAATGCTTTTACTACTTATCCATCAACTTCTCAACACTACTGCAAAGGTAGCAGGTAATTCTCATGCAGAAAGGACCATTGCAACACAAGTTAATGTGTTGTCTATTTGACATATGGATTTAAATACACAGATATAAGCAGAAAGGTGTAAGTGCCAAAAATACAGTCAAGGAAGTGTAGGAATTGATATGGGAGTGTTCACGTGTATGTTTGTAAACCAGAGGATTTTTGAAAACTGTTTGTTCTTGGGAGTCCCACACAAAAAACATTAATGAGAGATTTATATATGGACACTTTCTAAGTATTGAAAATATCTCTAATCTTTTAGAATATAAAATCATAAATGTATCACAGAGCCCTTTCTTCTAACACATTCTTCTTGAAGGGAGAGCTTAAAAGTTCATTTCCTTTGTTTGGTCTCTATGACTATGTATATGATATAAAGGACTATTTCTTCACATTTATGATTCCAGAATTCTTATCATGTACTACTTTATTTTTATAGGAATAAGTCCTTATTTGTAACTATATTCTCACACCAGTGTCTAATATAGGCCTTTATTATACCCAAATACATGTGTGTGTTTTCATTTATATATATGTAGAGACAGAGAGGGAATGTGAGCAGGGGAGAGGAGCAGAGAGAGAGAGAGAATCTCAAACAACTTCACACTCAGCATGGAGCCTGACACAGGGCTTGACTCCATGACCCTGGGATCATGACCTGAGCTGAAATCAAGAGTCGGCTGTTCAACTAACTGATCTACCCCCCTCAATTATATTTATTAATAAGAGAATACACTTATGATCTACTTGACTAGATTGGTTGACTTTTCCTTTGCCATGCAAAATAATGAAATGTCTCCTATAACATTTTTCTCTCCTATTTTTTTCCTAATACAACATAAGACTGTTCTGATACTAATTTGAGGAAATGGGAAAATATTCAAACTTAAATGTAACCATAATCTAAGCAATCTACTTAATACTTTGGATTCTGCTTCTGAGAGGTTTTCAAATTTAATCAGCAGGTCAGAGGAGCATAAATAATTATTGAGAGGGTTATAACAGCAAGAGTAAAAATTATATTCATAAATAAAGCATATTTAAACAAAAACACAATAGGGTAAATACTGCAGACATAGGAACAATACAGCCAGTTTAAAAAGGCAGAGACTTTCAATCCTGTATTAACTTTATATCCACTTCCATTGCATTCAACAAATGCCATACAGAAAACCAAGGACCTTGATTACAGTATTACTTATTATCAGGCAGGTTATTTTTACAGTAGGCAATGAAATTTGAGAAAAATATCAAACAGCAGCAAAAACAATATAAGAGAGGCTTTCTGAAAGACTTTGCTTTCATAGATTTTTCAATGTCATTCTCTCCACACAAGCAATTCACTTTCAAAATATGTTGTGATTTTCATAATAATTTCAGATGCTTTTATGTCCCTAAGATAAAGTGTAATTCCTTGTGGTAATATCTACTGAGTAAGAGGATTTTGTTTGTACACACTTTCAGTTCAGAATGCTAGAAGATATATTTATATACAGAAGAGACTCTTTCCTGATTAGAGTAACTGAGATGCCACACTGCCTAGGAAGAAAGATTTAGAGGGAGTGACATTTCAAAGTTACTTTTTAGATCCAGAAATTGTATGTGGACAAAGGGGATTTCATTTTGAGAGAAAGGCAATGGGCCTAATGTAAGGAGCCACGAACTTTGTGAAGGAAAATATACATGTGCCACCTGTCACTGCCATTTACGAGAAGTGTGACTTGACACAAGTAACACCCTCCCCAAGTCTTCAGGTCCTCATCTGTGCAGTGGATCTCACACAACAAATTAAATAATGTTTATAAACAGCATTCATAAATTGCTATGTATTCACAGGGAATCACGGATAGGCTAGGGTTATTTTGGTAACAAACAGCCCTGTACTATCAGGGTTTATACTATGAAGGCTTATTTCTTACACATGCAAAAATTAGCATTCACCAAGGCAATTTCCCAGGGTAACTATCTTCCATGAAAAAGGTCAGGAAACCAGATGGCTTTCATTTTGTGTCTCCACCATCCCAACACAAAGCTTCCTTGTTTGCAGGGACAGGAGAAAAGAGAGAGCTGAAAGTCACCATGTGACAGATATCACTTCCACCAAAAGCCTGCTGATCAGAATAAATATGTGATCTTACCAAACACTAAGAGGGCTTGTTAATGAGTGCAGACACAATTTTAGAAAGTATCATGGTCTTTGATCCAGTTCTAAAAATAATGCAGTAGTTTTACTGGTTTTCACTTTATTAGAAGTGATGTAATGCATAGAAGATCCAAGGTAGTAGACCAGAAATAATTTCTATTCTTCAGAAATGCATTTATGGGGCAACTGGGTGGCTCAGTTGATTAAGTGTCTGACTCTTGGTTTCAGCTCAGATCATGATCTCATGGTTCATGAGTTTGAGACCCATGATGGGCTCTGTGTTGGCCGTGTGGAGCCTACTTGGGATCCTCTTTCTCCTTCTCTCTCTGCCCCTCCCCAGGTCATGTGCTCTCTCTCTCAAAATAAATAAACTTAAAAAATGCATTTAAGTTTAGATGTGTGTCACTTTTTCAGGGGACAAATGATACATATTAATGCTAATAATGACTAAAATGATTTGACTGAGTTCAAGAGATGCCTGTCGCCCAAAATAGGACCCCTTCCTTGGATAGTCATTGGAAAATATTTTCTGTGGATTTTAGAGTAGTCTAGAAAAGACTACCATCAGGAATGCAGTATTATTGAGACTATGCTACAACATCCTTCTACAACATTACTTTTGTTAGTGCTCCTGTACCCAGGAATATTCTAGACTTCCTTCTATAGTGGGAAGAGACAAACTTCATTTACAAAGGAGAGGAGAAATAGTGCAGCTCAAAAGATAGATAGCTATTATATATATATATATATATATATATATATATATATATATATAT
>NW_026057584.1:25779651-25877718 GCF_023721935.1 Panthera uncia
TATATATATATATATATATATATATATATATATATATATATATGTATATATACATATATATATATATATGTATATATATAAAATGTTAGATATATATTGTTTTCTCAAATATGAGAAGGTTAGGTTACCAAACCCCCTAAGTAGAAGAAAAAATAATTAATTAAAATGACAAAACAAGCAGAAAGAAAACTCAAAGCAAACAAATCAACAACACCATGTCTTAAAAATGGGTTAGTTGGCTTTGTTATTGTTTGGAGGTTGCCAGGAAGAGAGTAAATACTTCAAAATAATCCAGTCAGAAGGTCAAAGAAGTTAGAAGCCTTTGCACTCTTGTCACACTGAAGGATAATATTCATTATTGACTCTTGGGCAATAAAACTGGAATCCCTCATGTGCTGGGACTGATTCTCATAGACTTGGTATAGCTTTAGCTAATGGCTTATAGATTGTAAGATCGTCAAGCCTTGCTGAAAAAGCCTATTAAGTCTGGCAATGGAAACAAAAGGTCAGTGGGCCAGGGCCAGGTGAATAGATTTCCTCAGTCAGGTAGAGAAAGCACTCACTAACAAGGTACCTTAGTTCCTTAAACCCAGATGAATGCAGACACCCAAACATAAGGTCGTAAAGAATCCACGATCATTTTATATCACTGGGCTTCTGTGACTAAGGAAATCTTACATCACAGAGTGCTGGTGGTGCCACTCAGGACATAAAACCTAATCTGTCCCAGTGAGTCAGGGCAATCTCAGTGGAAACACACAGGAGCAAAGCTGACAAAATGAGCCTTGTACTGAACCCTGTTACTCTGTTTTTCTGTCATCTCCCTGTAACCACTCAGGTGGCGGAAGCTGACATATATATATATATATATATATATATATATATATATATATTATATATATGATCATGTATATAACATATGTATATAATGTATTTAATGTGTACATATGAAATATATATATCATATATATATATGATATATATATGTAATATATATATATCATATATATATATATATATATATATATATATAATGTATTTACCCTAAGTAGTTAATTATAAAGGAATAGAGAAAATGGGGAAGGGATATAAAAATTACATATTTTTTATAAATTATTCCTTACATTTACATTAAGAATGGAAATATTGTCTCATTATTGTAAAATGCATACCAAGAATTTGGAATGCCAATTTTTATAAAAAGACAATTTTTCCCCCCAAGGACATTGTGATAATAAATATCAGTCTCAGCTTAGCATTCTACACATTATTCCATAGAAAGTTTCAAAAACAAATTGCTATGATTTTAAGTTGTGGATTTCAAAGCTGATCCAGGGACACCTGGGTGGCTCAGTAGTAGGTTAAGCATTTGACTTCAGCTCGCGGTTCATGGGTTCCAGCTCCACATCAGGCTCTGAGCTGCCAGAACAGAGCTTGGAGTCTGCCTCAGATCCTGTGTGTGTCTCTCTCTCTCTTTGCCCCTCCCACACACGAGCAGGTTCTCTCACTCTCTCTCAAAAATAAATAAACATTAAAAAAGAAAGAAAGAAAGCTGATCCAAACATAACACCCAAAATGCTCAATATTAATTCTGGGCCTGTAACCACTCAAAGATTGAGGACACTCTGAAAGGCATGAGGGCACCAGGTTTTAAATCCTGCTGTTGGGTCTCTGTGTTTGAATTGTCCACATGATCAAAGCTCCCAGTTTGATCCAGTCTTGCCTATTTTAAGAAAATTTGTTTAGACTACAAAAACACACGGAGAAAAGATAATACATCAATGATAAACACAAAAGGAAGCATATTGAATTAAACCATGCCTTACTAGTGCAAAATTGATCTCTAGATGTTTATAGTCTAAGTGGCTAAATGTATTTCTCACTTACTAAAGTGCTGGCATTTAACTATTCTAAAGTGATTCCAATAAAAACCTTCATACTCCTAAGACAAAATAAATTCACAGAAAAAGTGTATTTCCTGCAATTTCTCGTGTGTATATATATATATATATATATACACAATAATATGTATATATATATATATACAATATGTAATATATACAATGTATAATAGATACAATATATAATGTATATATACAATACAATATAGTATTACAAAATATTCTAAGCAAACACAAAATATTAATTTATATAAATTAGATGCCAACTGACAACCCAACCTGTCACCTATTAATAGTTTGAGAAATGTCTTGATAATCTTACAACTCATCTTTCCTCTTTTCAAGATTTATAAGAGATTATATATAGTCAAATAAGAAGATGAATACTATTTTATTGACATTGTGAAAAGAATTAATATTCCCCACTTCAGGGATTGTCTGGTAAACTATACACCATCACACAAATAAGGCTATTTCTCTTCTTTCTTGGTATTGAAGAAAAAAAGCATGGTTGGTTTGTCTCAAGTAATCTAGTGTTTACTAATACTAGTATAGAAAATATGCTCTGTAAAACAGAGTAATTATTCTTACCCAACACATCTGGACTTTTAGATGAGACATCTTATTGCTTAAGGAAATGAATAATTTGTGAAAACATTACTTACACTTTGTTATGTGGCTCTGAAAGAAATGCCAGATAAATGGAGAGTCCAAGAAATATCAAGGAAAACCAGTTATAACCTTGGTAATTGGTGTCATGTCACTTGCATTGTTGAACAATGCACAAGAGTGGTCATCTGTCATATTTTGACACCAAATCAAAAAGTAGTACTTCTAAAAGACACTTTAAGATTTCCATCTCAATAATAAATTATTGTATTGTACACTAGAGCTTATTCTGTTATAAAGTTAGAACCATAAATATATACAAGTTATAAAAAATATTGAACAATAATATCTATGATAGAGGGATATTCTTGCATTTCCTTTGTCCAAGTATCTCAAATAGATAAAGGAAAGACACCATAAAATAAAGTTTGTTCAAAATGCTGTGTATTAAACAATGATTAGTCATAATTTCGTATAAGAATTTAGTGAATCTGACTTGGCATACGTAAAGTCTCTAAAAACCTTTTTCTCAGTCAAGCTCACTATTTGTTAGTTCTGATGTAATAATTAAGTAGAAAATACTTTGTAAACTTTAATTTAAATAGGGAGATGTCAGTTTCAATACACATGTACACACATCTATATGGAAACTATTATGTGCTCTATATTTCTAGATTCTGTATGGGTTAATAAATGTATAAAACATGTTTCTTACATTTATAAGTTTTTGCTACATTTAACAACTCTGTATGAGTTTTTAACAGTCTCTACAGGCAAAAGAGGGGGACTTGAACAGGATGAATCACAGCAACATAGAGAGCTAGCTGGTTAGGTAATACCAGGGAATCCAACTACACAATTCTAGTCAGGGGAGTATGGTAGTGGGCAAAAGAGAGAAGAGCCAAGTTCAATGAGCTATGTATTAGATGTTCTGCAAAGAAAGTATTTCACTGGCAATATTTTTGGAAAATGTTATATGTTCACCCTTCACAACCCTTATTTATTGGCATATTCTGAGATATCCTGGGTCTCCTTGGTGGCTCAGTCGGTTAAGTGTTCAACTCTTGATTTTGGCTCAGGTCATGATCTTATGGTTCATGAGACCAAGGCCCATGTTGGGCTCTGTGCTGACAATGAGAAGCCTGCTTGGGATTCTCTCTCCCTCTCCCTCTCCCCCACCCATGCTCTCTCTCTCTCTGTCTCATTCTTTCTCAATGAATAAACATTAAAAAAAACTTAAAGTAAATAAAAAAATAAAGTTCTGAGATGTCCTTTGACCTAACATTTTCCAAGTTATTTGACTACCTTTTTTCCACCTCAGAACACTCATTAATATCTCAAGGAATGTTTCATGACTCTCAGTTTGAGAAACCCTGCTGTAGGTCTACTGTATGCCAGGTGCTTTTGTGTGTGATGGTTTATTTACTCCTCTGCATCACATTTATATATGAATAAAGTAACTCTCACAGAGTTTTACTAATTTGTTCTAATTTACACAGTAGCTATGCAACTGGAATGAAATTTAGTAGTATTCCTGATTTGCGCACATGATTGTAGCATTTCTGAGAGAATATTAAAAGGAAATCAACCAAGCAACAAACAAACGCAGGCAGCATTCCAGAAGGATTAGTAGTAATGCACAAATCAAGTATAGTGGGACTAACTTATAGAGAATGATATGGAGGCCCACTATGGTAGCTGGAGCACATGCTGGAGGTTAATTATTGCAAACAAGGTATTATCAAATTATCACTGTGGATATGGGATTAGGGATCAGCTAGCAATTCCAAACTCATGACATTGCTGTAGAGTGCCTCAAAATAAAGATTCTTGCTTTCTGGATTGGTCCAAGACACTGAGGTCAGAGTCAAGCCAATGGATCACTACAAATGGCATTGGATGCTACGAAAAAGGAAAACAAAAGAAGTCTCCATAGGAAGGTGCATTGGGGTTAAGCAATCTGAGTATAGTTTTGAGGAGATTTGTAAACTGGTCAGAAGAAGCCAATCTAAAAAGGCTAGACGGCTACATAAAGTATGATTCCAACAACAAGACATCTTGGAAAAGACAAAACTACTGAGACAATAAAGCTATCAGGGTTGCCAAGGTTGTGGAAGGATGAATATTTGGAGCACAGAGGATTTTTAGTGCAATGAAAATATTCTATACAATGTTATAATGTTGGATATATGCTATTATACATTTGTTCATACTCCTAGATTGTACAACACCAAGAGTGAACCCTGTGGTAAACTGTGGACTTTAGGTGATTACAATGTGTTTATGTAGGTTCAACAATTATAACAAATATACCCTCTGATGAGGATGTCCATCATGGAGGAGGCATGAATGTGGCACAGGAGGGTATGTGGAAAACCTCTGTACTTCTCACTTTCTTGCCAATTTAAACTGTTAAAAAAAATTAAGCCTAAAAACAAAGTTGTCAGAGAAGTATGGACACACTTTAGGAGACAGGCAAAAGAAAGACATGGCATATTCTTGAGTGATGAAGGAGGAGTTTTAGGAAAATTAGAAGGGTCAAGGATGAGTGAGTGGAAAGGGAGAGACTGGAATTGGTTGAGGACAATAGCTCAGGAAGAGGGAATGTGGATTAGGGTAAGATTTATGTAGACACAGAAGGGCGGAAATAAAGAGAAGTGAGTGAATTCTAGTACATTGCATAAGTGACAAGAACATAAAAATACTGAATGCAGAAAATAGAGAGTGAAGAATTATAAACATGTTTCTTATAAATTGATAAATGAAATAATTTCAAATTTTCCTACAAAAATATGGATATTGTAATAGCTACCCCAAAAAAGCAATTTGAAGAGAAGCAAGAGGCAGTTGAATTTGATCATGGGCATGTTAAATTAGAGAGAACACAGGATATGTAAGTATTTAAGTTTTTCACTGAAGGGTTAGACTTGAATTTTTAAAAATGGATGAATTTGAACATAACTCAGGGGGAAATTGCAAGAAAATAAGAGACAATTTTTTAATGTTTTTAGTTATTCCACTAACAATTGTCAGTTAAATCGGGTTTATTTAAAATAAGAGAAAAATGAAAACAGGTAGTATTTTTGGTAAAGTTTAATTCACAATTATATTAATAAAGAACATCAACATATTTTAGACTGTTATCTCTAAAAACGAATCAAAATACACAATTTAACACCTGCCTTGTGTTATTTTTTGTAACAGAACCAGAGGTTTTTAAATTCCCCACACAACAAAATGCAAAATAAAAGCAGAACACCCACAGCCTCCTGCTTTGAATTAAAATTCAATGTACATTTCTTCTAGTTATAATTTTCTTGTCTATCATTCCCCAGATCCCAAATTAGATTTATTTGGCACCATGCCAGAGGACGGGTCTTTAAATCATAATGACACTCAGCTTTTACATACAGCACTATTGATGATATGAACAGCAAAGCTGGGCAGTGCTAGAATGGAGTGGGTAACAGATGTAGTTCCAATTCTGGCAGAGTGACTTAAAAAAAAAGCCCTCAATTTTAAATGCTGTTTAAAGAAATTAGATACACATTAACCATCAGTAGGGAGGACGGAGCAAGTGTGAGACAGATAACACCGAGTTAAAATATTTTGTGGAGGAAACTTTAAAATGCTGTGCTTTTTAAAAAAATTCTGTAAAATCAATTTTATGTAGTTAAATACTCCAGACACTTTTCAAAAAGAAGCTAACAGTTAACCTTATAAATGTGAATGTATTATATTAAATTGTGGATTAAGATAGTAGTACATAGGTTTAATAATAAAAATCTCATAAAACAATTCCACACTCAGAAAAGAATCTTCCCTTTTGTTCAGATTAAACCAGATGTTGAGAGAAAAGGGAAGTTTTTATATTTTTGGATTTTTTTAATTGTATTTTTGACCTTATTTGAGAGAGTGCTGTTATCAGTACAAATGTGTACAAGCCACTTGAGTCTTGGATTGGGCTTTCCAAAAAAACCCAAAAAAAACAAAAACAAAAACAAAAACACAGCTTTTTGAGACTCAGTAGACATTACATGATGTCATAATGATAAAGTCTTTGGCCCAAAATACTTTTCAAATGCTTTATTATTTGCCATTGAAGAGAAGACTTCAGAATCTGGAAAATATTCAGGACCAAATAGTATATCAGTGTAACAACATAGCATGTACACATACTGACTCATAGACAAACTACATTGTGGGGAATTGGGGAATCACTCAGGTACAAATTCTCCTTATTTTGTACATCTTGATTTGACTTCAAGGTGTTTTGAAATTGCTTTCAAAATGCACGCAAAGATAACAATACTGTTGCCACATTCTGTAGACATAATGTCTACAAGTCCCACCAAAAATGTTTAGGGAAGGTTTAGATTCCGAAAACTGGAATAAAAGAGGTGTAATGTGGAGACAGCCAATAAATTATGCATGATTAAGCCTAGTACCACCCAGAGTGAATAGATTTCAGTCCCACAGGGAAATTCTAGACAATGGTGCCAAACACATGCGTCAGACTCTCGCCACCCTAGGGACAAGGGAGCTGTGTGATATTTATACAACTCCTGAAAGTCATTTGAATGCAGTTGCTGGGAGAAGGTGTTAATTCCTTGGCACTTTGAACTTGCTGCACACACGAGCAGTGTCCCTGTCCTCAGTGTACCGATTATAGCAATTGGAAGGTGGCCGGAAGACACTAAAAAGTCTGAGGAATACAGGTACAGCACTGACACCGCTACTAAATCTTCCAAAGGGAATAAAAAATATCCCTATGCTTGTTCTCACTGCTTGCTACTCCAGTTCTTGGGAAAAATCAGAAAACAGAAACTGCATCTGAATATAGCCTAATTTAATTTAACTGAACATTAAAGCACGGAATTTATGAAGCCAGTTCTCTATGATAGAATAAATGAGGCAAATATAGCATAACTTTTTCATGGTTTCTTTCCATGGAGCCTAAGATTCCATATTCAGATTGACAACATTTAGTCCAAGATATTTTAATTCACAATAATTGTCTTTTCCCAAGTTCATAAAAATACATGACTTACTTGCATTGAGGGAAAAAAAAGGCATGGGGTGGGCGGATTCCATAAGTTTATTCTAAAATTGACTAATTTTTTAAATTTTATTTTCAAATCGAAAATATGCAGACTTTAAGTATACAGTCTGTTTGGGCAAATATACATGTTTATGTAACCACCACTCTAATCAAAACATAAATATTACTACTGTTCAGAAAGCTTTTTCATAGTATTTGCTAGTGCACACTCCACTCCACTGCACTCATTATTCTCAATTGTATTATCTTATCTTTTTGGGCTTATTCTAGGACTTGATAAACAGAGTTTGATCATATGGCTTCTTTTGCTCATTGTTTTGAGACTCATGTTGTTGCATGTTTCAGTATTTTGTGCCTTTTTTCTATTGCTCAGGAGAATTCAAATTAGTAAATATACCAGTATTAGTTTATCCTTTACTATGTTGGTGGGCATTTAGGATATTTTCAACCTTTTGCTATTATGAATAAAAACTGCTATGAACATTTTTGTCAAATATTTGGTGCACATAAGATTTCCTTCTTTTGGGTAAATATTTAGGAATGAAATGACTGAGCCACAGAATAGGTTTGTATTGCTCTGTTGATTTATATCCCTATTTTTATGAAATACTACTTTCTGGATTACCATAGTCACCAGGTAGGATAAATCCTCCAACTTTGTTGTTTTTCAAGAATGTTTTTGACAGTCCATAAGTCATTTACATTTCCATACATGTTTTTTGAAAGAGACTTCAAATGCTACAACAGAGCCTGCTGAGATTTTTATTGAAATTACATTGAATCTGAGATCCACTTAAGAAATATTTATATGTTAATAATATTGATCCTTCCAATTATTGAAGATGCTATATGTCTCCATTTTTGTAAGTCTTCTTTAATTTTTCTTAGCAGTGTTTTGTAGTTTTTCAGTACAATGTTAATCATTGTACAGTTATATTTGTTGCTTCATTTCCAAAAACGTGGAGGATATTCCAGATTACCTTATTGTTTTTTTTTTAAATTTATTTCTATTGTGGCCAGAGAACATGCTCTATTTAATATTGATATTTTAAGTCTGAGACTTCTTCTATAGCTTAGCATATGATCTTCTCTGGTGATTGTTCCATGTACAGATGAAAACAAGGTCATTTTAATGTTTTATAAATGTCAATTTGGTCAAATTGATTGTTGGCAGTTTTCAAATCTGCTATATATTTATGGTTAGTTGGGGTTTTTTAATTTTTATTTTTTTTTTACTTGTTCTATCAATTATAGAGAAAGAGGTATTAAAGTTTTTTACTTCTTTTGGTTCTCTTTACTTCTGTTCATTTTGTTTCATATATTTTGATAGTTTGTTATTAGGTATGTGCAAATTTAGGATTATTATTCCTGATAAATTGGTTCATTAAATGAGTCATCTGTCATTATGAAATGTGTCTCTTTACCTTTGAAAATCCTCTGTGTCTCGAAGTATCTATGTTTTTAATATAGCCATGAAAACTTTCATATGCTTTGTATTTGCCTGATATATCTTATCACTTTCTTTTACCTCGACCTATCTTTGTCTTTATATTTGAAAGTGTCTATAGTAGATGGATCATAGTTCGGTCTTATCTTTTATCCAGTCTGATAAACTCTCCATTAATTATAGTGTTTTGACAACCTAATTTTTTTTTTTTTAATATATGAAATTTACTGTCAAATTGGTTTCCATACAACACCCAGTGCTCATCCCAAAAGGTGCCCTCCTCAATACCCATCACCCACCCTGCCCTCCCCCATGGGTTTCTGTTATGTTTCTCAGGATCCACATAAGAGTTGACAACCTAATTTTAATGTGACAATTGATCTAGCTACATTTAAAACTACCATCTTGCTATTTGTTTTCTATCTATCTCTTCTGTTATGTAATCCTTTGTCCTCCCTCCTCTTTCTTTAGAAAATTATTTGGTCAATTGAGGACTTTTAGCCTCATTTCTCTTTAATCAATATAACTTACTGTATTGTTTCTTTTTTAAGGTCTTGTTTAATGAAAAATACAATTATTTCCACTGTTCTTTTGAAAGATTATTTTTTTCTGTGGAGGTACAATTTTAGTTAACAAGGTTTTCTGTGCTGTTTTTTTTCATCCACCACCCCTCCCCCTGTCCATCATCTCATCATAAATGCTGCTCTATTATCTTTTGTTTGTTTTGTTTTGTTTTGTTTCTCATTAAACTTTGTTTTAATGGATATCAAAATTCTGTGGCAGACATTTGGCCAAGTTGTTTCCATTAAAAAGTACTGATTTTAAAAACTAATAACTTAAAACTGCCACACACACACACACACACACAAATCAGTAATTGTCCTCTAATGATTATTGTTTTATTTTATCAGCCAATTATATTACTAATGAATCATCATCATAACCTTATGATGGTTTGGTTTAATACTTTGTGAGGAAGGGTATATTTTAGCTACTCCCTTAGTCCTAGGGTCTCTCTAACTCAGATGCCAAATTCGCTTTCCCCTACAGGGAGAAGCAGCTAAAATTTCTGCTCAATACTTTCATCTATCTAGCTTTTGTTTTATCCCTAGACTACTTGTATTCTGTCCCATTTATGCATAGATTAGGTGTCAACCAAAGATTTGAGGGTTGTTATGCATGAATCTGAGGGCTACACTTTATGAAGCTCTCTCATTTTTGTGATATCTCCTATCAATTTCCAGCTCCTTTTCAATACCATGCTCCAACCACTGAGTTCTCAGGTCATGAAATTATAGCTTTATGTTTGAGCTCTATTCAAAGCATGTAGCTTTGAGAGAGGGAAACTGAAAAGACCCCATGAGAGACTGTTTTTTTGCTTTCTCTATTCTTGCTAAGACCTACACTCCCTCCTTGCACATGTCTCATAGTGCAGATAATGTATGCCCTACTTGCAAAGGTCAAAGCATTAATGATTTCTTTTTTTTTTAACATTTATTTATTTTTGAGAGACACAGAGAGACAGAGTATGAGTGGAGGAGGGGCAGAGAGAGAGGGAAACACAGAATCTGAAGCAGGCTCTAGGCTCAGAGCTGTCAGCACAGAGCCCGATGTGGAGCTCAAACCCACAAACCATGAGATCATGACCTGAACCAAAGTCAGAAGCTTAATCAACTGAGACACCCAGGCACCCCAAAGCATTAGTGATTTCTTTGGAGTCTCCCAGCACAACAGGCAACATCTAAGGAGTGACTGGACAGAGTCATCACGAAAGTTTTCCAAGACCACTGGCTCACCCAAGACCCCTGGCTCCAGGTTATAAGTGACTTATGGAGGACACTTAAACACTCATCTTTGTTCCTCCATTACTGAAAACAAACGTCACAGGACCACAATCCTCAGTAAAAACCCTGGGCCCAAAGCAAAAATAAAACTCACTCTTCTTTCCTTTCTGAGTTTCCTGGATGCTCTGTCCATATCTACTCTTGCTTTCTCTCTTTAATAAACTCTGCTCTCCCTTCCTCTCAGCTAGTGTTTGATTTCTATCCTGCACGAAGCCAAGGACCTTCTTGGTGGGTCCTGTGGGACCTCACTCTGGGTCCTCAGACTCAGTCATACTGTATCAGGTTTTCCCAATATTTTCTTCCTCTGAAGGAGTGAATTCCCAACAGTTTCTGCCTAATTTTGGTCACTGTCCAATGCCTCTAAGCAACTCTGTGTATGTGAGTGTGTTTCTACATATATTTTGTGCAAAATAGATAATTGTTTTTGACAGGAAAGTTAGTTCAATATAAGCACTACTGTACATCAGAGTTTTGTTGTTGTTGCTTTTTGTATGTATTTTTATTTTAGCATTAGTTTGTGTGTGGTGTGTGTGTATACTTCAAAATTCATAACCATGGTAATAGTACTACCTAGATAGAGCATCAGGAAAATTCTATACAAATATGTGTTAATCCAGCATTTGCTTGTCTATTCACATTCACAGAATTATCAGAACTTATCAGTTTTTCACTGGAATTTATTGCTAAAATCAATAGCCTACATATAACTGATTGTTGATGATAATACACATAGCAAAGAAGATTCTACCAACAATTGACTTTTCTAACACAAAAGACATGTAGAAACATTAACCTGTTTGGGAATCATGCTAGAAAAGCAGACAATAATGAATATATTTATATTGAATATCCATTGGATTGAATATCCATTTTTCAGCTGAGCAGTGATGTATGTGACCTAATAAATAAAGAAAAAGAAGTCTGTTACACAAAGAAAGGGAAATAGGTATGTGCTTGCCATGTTGGAAATTTAAGCTATCCAATTATGCAGGCAGTTTAAAATGTATATGGTCAAGATTTACTACCACTAGAAATAACAATGTGTGTGCTATAGTAAAATATAAAGGTGAAATAAGATATATAACATAGTGGCTATGATGTTTGGCTAGAAAAAATATATATGTACATTAAGAAAAAGATTCACAAGGAAAACAAATGTGTGAGGCACAAAACATGTATTTACTTGGGGATCCAATCAGTCTTGAATCAACTATTCTTCTGTAGTCTAGCAGCCTCCAAATTCATATTTTTTTAAAAATACCACCTATTTCCCAACTAGACTCTAACTAGTTGATAACTAGTTAACTAGTTAACTGCCTCTAAAGGGAGTTATCAATTTTGTTATATAAACTAAAAGGGATATTAATTGTCATTTCTACAAAATAAATATACTTGAAGTTCATTCTCATTTGGTGCCTAAAGTACATTCTATCAAAAGGCTATTCGAAGTCAGAAGTCAATTTATTATTGGTAAAAAATCAAATTATCATATTATTTCCTACCCATCTATCTAAGAAGAAAATAGTAGAAATATTTTGACAACAACAATCTCAGGAATGGACTGTCCACCCATTCTTACCTTGAAAGTATATTGGTGGAGAAACTCTTTTAATCTCACACCTCTTTCAAGCTTGATACTGGCAAAAGAGTACATACTGTAAAGTCCCCCTGTATTCATGATTTCACTTTCTGTGCTTTCAGTTACCCATTGGTCAACCACAGTCTGAAAGCATATGATCCTTTTTCTGCATATCATCAGAAAGTCAGTAGTAGCCTAATGCTATTTCACAATGCCTATGTCATTCACCTCACTTTATCTCATCACATAGGCATTTTATCATCTCACATCATCACAAAAAGAAAAAAAGTGAATACCGTACAATAAGATATTGGGAGAGACCACTTTCACGTAACTTTTATTACAGTATATTGTCATAATTGTTCTATTTTATTATTAGTCGTTGTTGATCTCTTACTATCCCTAATTTATAAATTAAACTTTATCATAGGTATGTATGTATAGGAAAAAGCATGGAATATATATATATATATATATATATATATATATATATGGCTCAATACTATCCACAATTTCAGGCATTCACTGGTGGTCTTGGAATACATCCCCCATGGATAAGGGGGGACTACTATAATGAAACCTCAAAATACTCAATCCACACAGACTAGACACATTGGATCCACAGTGGAATTCTACCGATATTTCAAAGTTCCTTTCAGAAAGGCCAATAATCACAAAGCTTTGATTACAGTACTTTGCTTTCACTTCATGTCACTTCAGATTCCAAGCATCAGTGGCGTCATTAACATAAATTTGCATACAAGTAAAGATTACATAAATGTCACTGCAAAGCTAGTAAGTATAGAGCAAACAGAGAAATAGATGAGCTCTGGATTGAAACTCCTTTTAATATCCTTTTAATCAGTAGCAGGTTCTAACCTGGCACATGAATTCCTTTAATAAAAATTTTCAACTAGATGTTTCCTCTACTTGTACATGGAATATACTTGTGTATGTGGAGCACTCCTAAGCACACTCTCAGCATTTAGGGATTCCAAATGTCTTTTTCCCCACCTCCATTTTCTCCATTAACCAATACAGGGAGTGCAACATTGCACTATGATTCTGTGTAGGATATAGTCCTAATTGCACAAATAAGTTATAGATTTACTATAATGTGATTTCTGCCTTGACATATCAGCATATCCAAGACTTTTATTCATTAAACTTACCAACAATGCCAGTGCCTTTTGCTTTCTTACTTCAGATTCTTCCTAAACCTCTTATTCTGGTCTTGATTCCCAATCAGACAAAGACTCCCAAATTCCCACTAGAATTTTTAAAAATGTTTTCTTATATATGTGATCCTCAAGATGGTTTCATCATCCATTTTGGATTTTCATTAGTACTATAAAATTTTCAATTATACTTAGGGAAATTATTCAGCTTCCATCCCACACTCCAATGAACTTTCCTTTGTCATTGTCACCAAAAACATCCAATTCAATGGCCTCTTCTGTTCCTCATCTTAATTATGTTGACCATATTCAAAAGAGTCAATTGTTCTTCCTTCTAAAAACTTATTTTTGACATCTGAGGGCCTATACCAATAGTTACATTCAATCTCCCTGAATATTCTCTGAATCCTCTTTGCTGGCTTACCTTAAGATCTACATTTTAGATGTCCTAGGGCTCAATTCTGTATCTTATTCTATCCATGTTCTCTGCCTATGTAATATCTTCATACCCATGGCTTCTAATAACATACATTTTCTGATGACTGTAAACTTATATCACCAGTTCTGATCACTCTTTTAAGTATCAAAATCCTACATAAATCCTCCTGCTTAGCATATTTTTCTGCTAAAAAATCTACCTGAATATTTCACAGGCACCTCAAAATTAATGTGTTGAGAACTGAACACTTGAGTTTCCCCTGGAACATATTTTTTCCTGAGTCATTTTCAATTAAATTAATGATGTCACTATCTACCCAGCTACTTAGGCCAATAACCTAGGAATAATGCATAATTTCCTGTTCATTCCTTTACTTCTGTACATCAGCAAGCCTGATGGATCAACTTCAAGAAGCAGTTAAATCTCTTCACTTCTTAGTGCATCTACCGGTACCATTCTGGCCCAAGCCACTTATTTTTCACATAGACCACAATGATAGTGTCGTTACCAGTATTTCTGCTTTCCCTCGTTTCTCTTATTTTCTACCATCAAGTTTATTTTTATAAATATAAATCAGATTATTTAACTGCTTTGCTTAAAAGCCTTCATTGGTTTTCTATTGTATATAGAGATTTCAAATACCTTATGGTGTTTTATAAAGCTGCCGGTGATCTGATCCTTTTCTAGCTCTGTCGGTTCATTTCCATCTTCTCTTCTCTGTCCCTGTTCATGACTCTCTGGCCACACTGAACTTCTTTCTTCTAGTCAAACATGTGCAAACTCCTTCCTACCTCAGGACATTTGTAGTGACTGTTCTTCATCCTTGAATGATTTTTCCCCAGATCATCTCATGACTGGCACTTTAGTATTATTTGGGTCCCACCTAAAATATCAGGAGGCTTTCCTCAAGTACTGAATCTAAAGTGATCACAGAGACTCTCATTTCCCAAACTACCAAAACAAAGTATATCATCATACCTTATTTTATTATCTTCAGAAAACTTCCAAGCATCTAAAATTATTGTACTTATTTTATTTTTACTTGTTTTATATTTGCCTTCCTCCTCTGGAAAGTAAACTCTGCAAAATCAATGATTTAGCAGCATCACCACAGTACTTAGAACCATGATTGGCAATCAGCAGGGGTTTAATTAATAGCTGTTCACTAAATGGATGGATGCATTTTATGAATTTAAAAGCCTATAGAAATTAAATTCCTCAAGATAAAGTATCTAATAAAGAGCAGAACAAATAGACTACCTATAGTGCCTGCATGAAAATATTAATCTGGCAAAAATGTGTGATTGGAATGGGGAGGGCTAGAGGCTCAGTTATGAGATAAGGAGTAATTTTGACCAGAAAGAGAAAATTCAAAGATGCCTAGAACCAGGATGAAGCAAAAGGGAAATAAAAGTGGAAATGGATGCAAGAGCCACAGGAGAAGCCTTATAAGAATTGTTAATTTATTGCATACAAAGACAAGAGAGGAATCAGAGCTAACTCTAAGATTTCCAGTCTGAGTGAGAAAACAATTCCTAGCTTTTCTCAGCAAAACACAAAACTTGGAAATGAGAGATGTATATGAGATTTAGTGTGGTGATGTGTTTAAATACCTGGTATAATCCAAGTAGAGATAGATGGTCTCTAGTCAACTGAAAACATACTTATGGCATACCAAAGAGAGATTAAGATTGTATGTATATGGGTTTTAGTAATACTATTAAGATATCATGAAATAAAATGAAATTCAGTCACTTCAGGTGCATCATTTATTCATCTTGAAAAGTGTATGCATTCATTTAAACACCACCATAATGAAGATATAGAACAGTTACATCATCTCAAAAATTTCCTTTATACACCTTTGTGTATAAAGTCAGTCTCCTTCCTGATACCCCAACTGATAGCAACCACCAATCAGATTTTTGGTCTAAAATTTTGCCTTTTCCATAAAGTCATATAAATGGAATCAAATGATGCTCCAACATTTTATGTCTGAATTCTTGGATTTTGTATAATTCCCTTGTAATTCATCCATGCTGTTACATATATTTATTGCTTAGTAGTACTTAATGATGTATCTACATTATAACTGATTAATGGCCATTTTGATTGCTTCCAGTTTGAAGTTATTATCCACAAATTTTTAAATAAATATTAGCGTATAGGTCTTTGAGTAGACATATGTTTTTGGGTAAACATGTATGAGTGGGATTGCTGGGATGTATGGAAAGTAAAGATTAACTTTATATGAAACTGTCTAACTCTTCTCTAAAACAACTATGGTATATTTTCCCAGAAATATATGAGAGTTTCTCTACATCCTGTCAGGACTTGATATTGTATTTTTTATTATAGCCATCCTAGTAGTTTGTACTTGTACTGCATTGCAGTTTTAATTTGCTCTTTCCTAATCACTAATGATATTGAAAATTTGAACTTATTTGTTCTAGGTATCTCTTCTTTGATGAAGTGGCTGTTCAAATCTTTCACCCATTCTTATTGAGTTGCAAGAGTTATTTAATATACTCTGATTACAAGTGTTTTATAAGACACATGTTTTATAAATATTGTCCCCACTCATGACTTACTTTTTCAGTTTTTAACAGTTTTTCAAACAACACGAGTTTTTAATTCTAACTAAAACCAGTGTATCAAACTTGTTTTAGTGGTTTGTATTTTTGTGTTCTGTATATGAAGTCTATTCCTAATTCAAGGTCACAGAAATTTTCTCCTACATTCTCTTTGAGAATTTTTATAATTTTGCCTCTTATGTTTAGCACTATGATCCCCTTTGACTTAACTTGTATGTGTGGTGTAAGAATAAAGGTGGTCCTTATTGCATAGGGTTATCCAATTGTTCAAATACTATTTGTTAAAAACAGTATTATTTGTCCATTGAAATACTTTGGCATTTTTGTTGACAAATAAGTTAACACCTATATGTGTTTTTAATTTTTATTTTTGTAATGTTTATTTACTTGTTTTTGAGAGAGAGAGAGAGAGAGAGCACACACTTACAAGCAGAGGAGGAGCAGAGAGAGAGAGAGGGAGACAGAGAATGGAAGCAGGCTCCAAGCTGTCAGTGCACAGTCCAATGTGGGACTCAAACCCATGAACTGTGAGATCATGACCTGAGCCAAAGTCAATGCTTACACCGACTGAGCCACCCAGGCACCCCATGTGATTTACTTTTATTTTACTTTTAAGTTTACTTTTTTTTATTTTGAGAGAGAGAGAGAGAGTGCATACAGGCATGTGTGAGCAAGAGATGGGAGAGAGAGGGAGAGAGAATCCCAAGCAGTCTCCATGTTGTCAGCATAGAGCCCACGGCGGGGGCAGGGGGTGCTTAATCCCATGAACCACAAGATCATGATCTGAACCGAGATCAAGAATCAGATGTTCAGCCAACTGAATCTTCCAGGAATCCCATGTGTGTGTGTGTGTGTGTGTGTGTTTATAAAATTTTTAATGTTTATTTATTTTTGAGAGATAGAGGGAGACAGAGTGCGAGCCTGGGAGGGGCAGAGAGGGAGACAGAATCTGAAGCAAGCTCCAGGCTCTGAGCTGTCAGCACAGAGTCCAACATGGGGCCAGAACCCACAAACCATAAGACCATGACCCCAGCGGAAGTCTGACACTTAACTGAGCCATCCAGGCGCTTTTATATGTGCTTTTATATATGGATCTGTTTTCTTGTTTACTGACCAATATGTCTATCTTTATGATACTATTTTATGTTACTATAGATTTAAGATAAGAATTAAATTCTGATAATTTAAGTCTTCCATTTTTCTTTTCTTCTTTTTTTTTTCAAGTTTGCTGTGGCAATTTCAGGTCCTTTACACTTGTAAATGAATTTTAGAAGTAGTTTGCCAATCTCTATTTTTAAAAGTCTGTTAATGTTTAGATAGGGATTGAATTGACTCTATAGACCAGTGTGGGAAAAAATGATGTCATAACAATATTGAGTCCTCAGAGACATGAACATGTATATCTTTCCATTGTTAGGTCTTCTTGAATTGTTGTCATCAACGCGTTATCATTTTTATCTTAAACACTTTGCACATTTTGTCAGCTTTATCCTTGAGCATTTCATATTTTTATATTAAATACTAGTTTTTATATGAATGTATTTACATTTCCAGTTTTTCATTGCATGTGGGTCTAAAATATTCTGATTTATAGTTTCAATATCTGCATTATCTCTTAGTTTGATTCTGTTAATTTCTTTACATATTTACAGTGAGATTTTTCCTATTTCATTGTCTTTTTCTATTGTTATTAATACAACTATTAGTATTATGGGGGTTTTGTATATCTATTAATATTTAACTGAAAATCATGTCTGAAATAACAGTAGACACTGAAGCAAATAGGAATTAGAGCTGCAAATTGTGGAGACCTTTCTTCTGTGAGGTTGTTTGCATAGGAAGTTAAATTAGTTTAGATATTTGAATGGAGTTTGTGCTTTGATGTTGCTATAGTGAACCTTAGTGTCCCACAAGCTTCAGATTTCTCCAATGTGGGCTGCATGATCTTATGTTTACTGACTTATGTTTATCACAGTACTGTGGTATTGGAAGCTTTCCCTCCGTATCCCTGCTCTGCTTTTAACAAAATCATGAAATTGGTGCCAAAGAGGAGGGTCTTGTTGCCAAACTCTGTCTTAAAGAACTCAGACTGTTGTGAGATAAAATGCAGAGGGAAAGAGATGAGAAAAAGGGGCCTCAGGCTCTTCTCTGTGTGCTTTCTTTACTATACATAAAATCCTATTCCCACCCTCCCCAGAAACCGTCCCACAAGATTCTAATAAATGTGTTGTGAAACCTCTCTTTCTTAATCATGTACCTCTCTATTGACATTTACTTTTCTGTATTTTAATTATGAGAATACACATCCACTTCACCTAACCTATTCTGAAATCCTTGAGAGAAGGCAACATGTCTCATTCATCTTTGCATAGATATTTTTAGGAATGTAATCAGGAGTCTGGAAAAAAAACTGAAAAAAAAAAAAGCAGCAAAACAAAACAGATGAGCAACCAAAATGACTTACCTGATGTCAAACCATACTCAATCAGTTGTGACCAAATCAGCCTCATTTTATTATATCCTTGAGCAACTTTTGATTGTGAGAAAAGTAGAAGAATGTCTGGGAGGCAGATGATGAAAAAAGGAATCTGTAAGTGGGTAGCATCATGAGTTTAAAAAAGTGGACTCTCAAGAGGTAAGTGTCTAGTAGTGTCAAAGGTGGTGAGGACAAGGAGAAAATAAGTACAGTTTATATCATATATAAGAAGGAACGAAAATAGGACTGGAGAATGAAAGATTATGGGCACAAATTTAGTTATTTTTATATGTGAACACAGTCCATGAATTCTGTTCATTCTAGGTGGAAAATGCAAATATGGTTCAAGTTCATGGCAAAATGACTAGATTACTAACTTCTCAGGGATGGAGAAAGTTGTCTCTACTAGGCAGAGTGCAAGGTATTTAGATGCTCAATAAAGATATCGGTTGGTGGGCAAAGAATCTCCTCCCTTAGGTATTTCTAATCGTCTCATCTGGTCTGTGCCAGTTGAGGGGATAAAAAGGCAGAAAAAAGCAGGACAGGATGTTTCTGCTACAATAGCAATTGACAACACTATTGCTACTGACAAGAGAAGAGTATGGGTAAAACCTGTCAAGTTCTTCAAATTTAGAAAAGGTGTTCAATATAAAGTGAGATACATATTTCACAAAGTGTTTCTGTGTTTCCTGTGAGCAATTCATGGTAAAAAGATTCAAGCTTTTTTAGTATGTGTCTCAAAATTCCAATTCCAATGTGGCTTTTTATATTCCCTAGTGTTTCCATGTTTCCAGACCTTTCATTTTTCTTCCATCTTATCTCAAGGCTGAAAGAAGTTTATCATATTATTAGACGACAGAGCAGAACAAAACAATACATCAAGCCCCAGCACTTAGTACAGCTTTGCAGAGAAAATCAGGTTCATTCTCTTACTGTATGGTTAGAGAAACAGAAGAGGGTGTCCCAGATACCATATTTCAGAAACTAGACAGAGTTGATGTGCCTAATTAATGTTAAGGGAACAAAAGTATAGCAAACAGATTAGAAAGCAAGAAATTAAAACAAACCCTGAAAGCTTAAATCTTGAAAGAAGAGTTGTATTAAACCAGCCTCAGGAACATGTAGGGGAAAAAGAAATTCTAACATGACATGTGAATTAGACACATAATAAAAATTTTGCTCCATGAATTAAAAGTGGGACTTTGACTCCAGTTGTTATTATTTTACATGTAAAATGCTATCACTTCTATTAACATGAAGATATGTTACAATTTAATCCCAACAGCTAACCTATATTGATCATTAAATGGTTCTATTAATTTATAAGATAGGGTCTTCTCTGAAAATAGAGATCTGAGCTACCCATAACCACACATAAAATATTTATATTAGTAATCTAAATCTCTTCAATTATAAACTAATGTAGTGAAAACTATTTTTGTTATCACTCAGGTTAAATTTCAAGAAAAACGAGGATCAGTATTATTAAATCTTTGGGAATGGGTATTGGGCTTGTTTCATCTTCAAGTTTGGAAATAAATGCATTTTAGCTATGATATATGAAACTCATTTGCCACATTGAGCTTAAAATGTGTGAGAAAGATTGTCCTGTGGTATTTATAGTAATAAAACACAGCTGATGTGATCATCATTACATGTTCTAGACGATTATTGCATGCCTCAAGTGGGCAATATGAGGCACAGAAGACGTAAACCCCATGAGAAATGCAGTAATTTTCCCCACATGCAGGACCTGAAACACCACTCGATTACAAAATGCAATGTACCAATGACAGAAGCAGCCACAGTCATGAGCCAACGCTCTGCAAACTAGCAAGCCGCCCCAGTTAAGTGTCTGCTAAATGATGAACTAGCCTTCCAGCAACCCAACGTCCCTCAGTTTTTACCTTGAAATTTATATTTCGGTCAGGTGATAAATTCCTACCTCTTAAGCTTTTCATAAAAATTTTTAAAGCATCACCATAATTTTTTTAAAAAAGCCATTTTATTTATGTACTTTTTTTGGAGAGCATGTGCACAAGCAGGAGAAAGTGGCAGAGACAGAGAGAGAGAGATTGGGAGAGAGAGAGAGAGAGAGAATCCACACTGAGCATGGAGTCCAGCTTGGGGCTGGATCCCATGACCCTGGGATCATGACCTGAGCCGAATGAAAGAGTCAGACTCTCCACCAACTGAACCATCCAGGCACCCCCATTATAGTTCTTCAAAGCATCTTTCTTTTTCCTTTTTTGCTTTAGCTTAAATTTTTTTTCTTGCATATGCTATTATGAGGCAATTTAAAGGCGAATACAAAGAGAAATTTCCTTTAGACCCAATTAAGTTTTTGTAGATTGACTATGTTAAACTTTGGAAAGTTACTTTCCTGGAGCTTATAATCTAGCAAGGAAACCAAAATGAATCTTAACAATAAAATAAAATTCAGATTTGCTATTAAAATTTTGTGAATTAATAACATGATAGAATTTTAAGTATTTATTCAGAGATAATATGGTATGTTACTTTAGGGCACAGGCATTGTCAGGAGGAAAATAAGTGGTTATTATTCTACAGGGTGTTTTGGTTTAATGAATAGAGATCAGTATATTATATTTAGATCACTTTTTTTAAATTTAAAAATGAATGCTCTGAGATATTCAAAGCATTTTAAAAGTTTATTATTTTTATATAACTGGTATTAAATATTTAGTAAGCTGAAGCTTATTTGAGAAATTGTGTTTGCATTGTTAATCTACATAGCCATTCTTCTCGCTTGAATCTGTGCATTTTCAGATAAGATAAAGGAAGGAAGCCAACATCCAGAAGTGAGGAAAAATTTGGTATTTTTCTCAGTTTGACTGATGTGAAGAATTCCTAAAAGGGAGAAGGGGAAGCCGTGATGGGTGGGCTACCTAGAAGCATCATCACAATTATAAAGATGTAAAGCATGGAAATTGAGAATAAAGAAGGAGTCTGTAGTGTCTGGAGAATTAGAAGTACTTTGTGTAATTCTTTAAATAAAAGGGTTTTCCCCCCAGGGATCCAAAGTTTCGTCCCAGTTTGTTTGACACAAAGCTTACAGAGTCAAGCCAAACTGTTCACGACAAGAAGAAAAGCTTTGTGATTACTGAAAGAAGCCAAAGTCCTTTAAAATCCTTTCAGTGTGTGGAATACATTTCAGGGCTGTTTCTCCTGGAGCCAGCCAGCTTATGTATGCTAAAATTGTCCAGTCTTATTTTCCACACCAAATGCATTAGAAATCCTTGACCACACTGTACACAGTATTAAAGTGGAATAGGACTCTCAAAGTGGCCTTATATTTTGTTCATATTGTCCTTGAAGTTTAAATGACAAAAGTAAACGGAAGTTCAAATCAATTTTTCATACGAGAATTTTCCAAGGCACAAAATTTTATTGTTCTGTGGTGTGGGTCCATATGTTTAGACTAGAGCTTTTAATGGGTCAGCCAGAAGACAAAAGAATAGACAGTCATATTTTACTTTCTTTCTCAACTTTAAATTGTTTATTCCTGTGTTGCCTCCAGTTAACTACACTTACTATAGGAAATAAATCATACTTATTGTTCATCTCACATTCTTGCTGAATTTCACATAGAAGTTTCAGTTTCTATGGAAATACAATGTTACTAAACTCAGGATTCCCTTCATAGTTAAATCAGACTTTATCACATAATCAAGGCTGAAGACGTAGCCTCCATGTTTCATTTAACCCTGTCATATATTTAATTATCACATCCTTTAAAACTGGAAGAAGAGACATGTCCCAAAAGAATGTGTTATTATCTCAAACATTGAAATTAAAACCATTAAATTAGTTTCATATTATTCATTCCTCCCCAAATTTTCACAGTAAAAATACCTCCTGTGGCAAATTTGAACTTTTCCTAAGATGTAGAAATCAGAACCACATTGCTGAACTTCTTCATGCCTGAGGTCGTTATGGGGAAAACCAATCTCTTTCATCAAGCTTCAAAGTGGGATTTCCAACCCTTTCAGAAAGTGCCATTTATACAAACTGAAAGAGTAACTTTTAGTAGAGACTTTTGTGGAAGATACCATTGTAGAGTACAGTCATTGCCATAGGAAAATCTTCTATCACTTTAACCAGTTAGTAAAATAAAAGACTTTTACAAAGTAAATATATATTTATATTTATATATATGTATATATATGTGTATATATATATATGTATATATATATATATATAGATAGATTGATAGATATCTTGGAGTAATTGGCTACAGCTCTCCCCAAGGATTGTTTTGCATTAATCAGATGGTCTGACAGCCACTCTATGGATTTTGAAGAGATAGATTTGAATTGCTAAAACAGTGTTTAGGATTTTTGCATCTATGTTCATGAGGCATACTGGTCTGTAGTTTTCTTGTAATGTCTTTGATTTTAGTATCATGGTAATATTAGCCTCATAAAATAAGTTAGGAAGTATTCACTCTCTTTTCTGTTTGCTGGAGGAGATTGTACATAACATGTTATTTTATTTGTTTGTTTGCTTCGGTAGAATTCAACTGTGAAGCCGTCAGGGACTGGAGTTTTCTCTGTGGGAAAGTTTTTAACTATGAATTTCATTTCTTTATAGGTAATAGGCTGTCCAGGTTATATATTTCTTCTTAAGAAAGATTGTGTCTTTAGGGTATTTTTTGACATAAAGTTGTTTATAATCATCCTTCAATATCCTTTTAATATCTGTAGAATCTACATTGTGTCATCTCTAACCTTCCTGATATAGTTTGTTTTATCCTTGATCAGTCTGGCAAGAGGTTTACCAATTTTATTTATCTTCTCAAAGAACCAACATTTATATTCATGGATTTTGTGATTATTTTTCTCTTTTCTTTTTTACTTTTATTTCTGCTCTTAATTTTTTACTTTTTAATTTGTTCCTTTTTTTTCTTTCCTTTGCTTACTTTGGGTTAATTTGTTCTTATTTTCCTAGTTTATGGAAGCCAGAAAATTGATTTTAGACTTTTCTTCTTTCTTAATATAGGATATAGGTGCTATCAATTTCTCTCTAAATACCAATTTAGTTATTTCCATCACACAAATTTTGATGACTCCATTTTCATATTTATTCAAAATATTTCCAAGTTTTCCCTTTGTTTTACTTGTTACCTGGTAATATAGAAGAGTTAAGTTTCCAAAAACTTTGAGATTTTTCTGATATCTTTTGGTTATGTGTTTCTAGCTATTGATTACCGAATTTTAGTAGAGTGTAGACATCAAACCACATTGCTGAAACTTCATTTGTGAGTCACTATGGAGAAAGGGACTTATTATGAAATTTCTAAACATTTTGGGATTTTCCAGATGTCTTTGGCTATTGATTTCACAATTCCATGGTAGTCAGAAAATATACCTTGTGATACTTGAATTATTTTAAATTTATTAAGATTGATTTTATGGTCTACAATATACTTTGTCTTGGCAAATGTTCTATGTGTACTAGAAAAGAATGTCTATTTTCTTATTTTTAGATGTAGTGTTCTATAAATATAAATTAGGTAATTTGGGATGATAGTTTATCTTCTATATTTTACTGACTTACTGTGTACTTGTCCTGTCAATTATTGAGATAGGAATATTAAAATAAATAACTATGATTGTGTTGTCTCTTTGTTTTGTTGATTTTTGTTTCATTAATTTTGAAATTATCTTATTAGGTACATACACGTTTAAAGTTATTGTGCTCTCTTAATAGCTTGCTGGAAATTTCTTTTGCCAGTTACTATTATAGTCACTTCTGCTTTCTTTTAATGTGTGTTTGCATGGTTTATGCTTTTCCATCCTCTTACATTTGACCTATTTATATTTTATATTTAAAGTAGATTTCTTACAGGCAGCATATACTTGGGTTTTACTTTTTAACTAATAACACAATCACTGTATTAATTTGGGTATTTTAAACACTCATATTGAACACAATTATTGATACAGTTTGGTTATACTTATGATATCATCATTTATTTTCTTAATTTTCTAAACTTTCCCTTTAGTTGTTTGTCCCCTTTACATCATATTCTGCATTCTTTTGGATTGAGTGATTTCATGGTCCCATTTTATTATTTTTTATTAGATTGCTCTTTGCTTTTGCTTTCTTCCAGGGTGCTTTAGAATCTAGAGTATAGATTCAAGTATAATATTTATATCATAATGAATAAAAAATTAAATATGTGACTTAAAAAGTTTAGAAAAATAATTACAAAATAATGGAATAAAAGTTCAAAGAAAGAAAATACTGAATTGGAAAATAGTAACATTGACAAATAAAGTTTAAAGCTTTGCTCTTTGAAAAAATAAAATAAATAAACCACGAACTAGCTTTATTAAGAGAAAAGTGAGAGTAAATAAATACAAACAAAATAAAGAAAAAGAAAAAAATTATTAGATGAAGAGAGAAGCTATTTTCTCAACTCTGCCAACACTCTTGAAAGCTTGGATAAAATGGATGACATTCTATTAATTTTTAGATAACCAAAATTTACTCAAGAGACAAGAGAAAATTGAAATAGATCAGTTTTCATAGAAAATAATGATGAGAAAAGACTAATTTCCAAAGAAGAAATACTCTAACGCTTTCAAAAAACTTCAACATGGTTTCACAAAGAAAATCTTCCAAACCTCTGCGAGGTTCTATTTGTTTAAACCATTTAAGGATATAATATTTTTTTATTTCTTCTATTAATCCAGGATAAAATGGCAAAGCTTGACAAAATAATCCAATTTTATCATGAACAGCATTGCAAAGATCCAAAACAAAGTCTTAGCTAATAGAATCTAGCAGCATCTAAAACAGCTGATATACCATAAGCAAGTATAGTTCATTACAGAAACCCAAAGATTGTTTGTAAGAGCAAATTATTAATATAATCTCTAGGGTCACTAAGGAAAACTATAGATATGCCTATAGGCGGAGAAAGGTATTTTAAAAAAATCTATTCCTTTTAAATACATCCAATAAAATCAAATAGATGCATACTACCTAACCTCAGGAACATATATTTATATGATCTTTGACTTAGCTTCTAACCATTTAGAGAGTTTTACCTATCTAAGCACATTGTTCTGATGAATGCCAACATCTGAGATAAGGCATGGTTTCAGATTTTGGAACGTAAAACATTTCTTTGTTTTTTTAAGACTGATCCAATTTTAATTCACTCTACTTTATCGCTTAAAGAAGTAAGATGAACATGATAATATAAAACACAATAATATTAAAGACAAAAATATACAAAATTGATATTTCTAAAAAATGTAAGTTTCCAAATGTATAAAGAAATACCTCCCGTAAAAGATAAATTTACACATCAAAATGCTATACCATGTAGAGAAAAAATTGATTCTATCAAAATCATAACCTCTTATACAGTGTGTCTTTACAAATTTAATGAACTATAAGAGTAAATAAAGAGTCTGTGGGCATCCAAGTAAAAAATATAAATCATATAGGAGGCAAATTAATTTGACTGGAATAGGACACATTTTATAGCAATCTTCAGTACTTATGAAACAGTGTTCGGAACAAAATAACAGACCCAAAATGGAGTCACTTATGCTAAACTCCACATCACCAACTAAGATCTAATTACAGTTTTCAAAATGAAAGTCTTTCATTTTGTACAGCTTCTCAGAGCTCCTTTCTATCTGCCAGATGGTGATTATGTCTGATTCATGAATTACTGAATAAAACCAATAAAATTTTTAAAATTTACTCATTTCCATTTTGTTTTTTCACTCAGTGAAGCAATATCTATAAATTGAGAGAAAAATAAAATGAAACTCAAGAATAGTCAAATTTTCCTTTCTCTATAGAATAAACAAACAGGATCATTTCTCTTTGAGCCTTTCCTAAGTAATATTTTACTACAAAAATACTTTGCTGTGTAAACTATGTGGCTATGTGTATTAGATCCCTTTATACACAGCATTTAGGCTAACCACCTATGGAAAGCATGGTTTCAAAATAGAATGTGATTTTTATAAATGTGAAAATAATGTTTAAAAAAAGCAAGGAAAGAGAGAGTAAAAATTTGAAGAAGTCATAAGTGTGGTTATTTTCTCATGTTCCAAAACACACACTCAATAATGTTACTGAAAGTTTACATGCTCCAGCTTATGGAATGTTTCTTTTTAAACTTTAAATAATTTAAGAAATGATTATTGGTTTGTTGTAAAACCATCTCTTTGTCAGTTGTCTAATTCATATTAATATCTAGTGTTTCTGTTGAAATCAATTAATTTACAGTGCAATATTTTATTAACATAAAATTTGTAGCATGACCTCATTCTTGCAATATTATCAGTCATCTCTTGGTCTTAAATATGTGTTCTTCCATCTGGTAATACTCAGAATCATGTAACCCAAGTGGTTATGTCTGGCCAGTGGCTTTGGGTGGTACTGTTTATTTCTTCTTCTTATTCTAGGGCATTTGAAGTTTTATATTCAGCATATATAACATTTTTTGAAACTTAATTGCATTATTTTTAAAATAGAAAGACGTTTGTCCAAATAAAGAAAAATACCTGGTTATGTAAGATCAACCACAGAACTTTGATAGAATTGCATAGCAGGTGTAGATTTACTCACCCAGAGTAATATCGCCAAAGTTCAGACCATAAGGAACATGGGACAAAAATTAATATCTGTTTCTCAAAGTATAAACATATAGGATGGACACAAGTGTGGTAATATATATGGTAATAATGGTAGTTTATATCCAAATAATATATTTTTAGTCACTAAAACCAGAACTGAAATCACTGATTTAAAAAAATATATATTGACATGAAAGGTGTAGTTTAGTATCTATATTTTATATAAAAATTACAGCATTAAAAGTCCAACAAAACACTAATAAATGTACAATGCAAACATTTATCATTTCTGAACCAATATTTTTCTGCCAATATTAATAACAGCAATGCAAAATCCCTTTTATTTTTCCAAAAAGGGAATAGGGTGTGGATTCGTATAAATTTGTGACTATTACAGATAATACCTAATTACATGAAAGATATTGGCAAATTTATAAACTATAAAGCTGTATATTATGCTTATTAAAAGGACAATTCATCAATTAAACAGGACTGTGTCTCTTAATTATAAAAATCATTATATAAAACTGACTGAGGGGTGCCTGGGTGGCTCAGTCAGTTAAGCCTCCGACTTCAGCTCAGGTCATAATTTCAAGGTCCATGAGTTCAAGCCCTGAGTTGGGCTCTGTGTTGACAGCTCAGAGCCTGGAACCTGCTTCAGATTCCCTCTCTCTGCCCCTCCCCCACTTGCACCTCTGTCTATCCTCTATCTCTCTGTCTCTCTCTCTCTCAAAAGCAAATAAACATTAAAAAAGATTGTTTAAAAAAATGACTGAAACTGACCCTCATTATAAAAAATCACATTACATACCCAAATAGTTGTAGAGACTTGAGACCCTTAATATTATCTGAGAGGCACTAATTACTTTAATGAAGGGAGAGGATTTGAATTTAAATGATTATCATTGAAAAGAAAACTCTAAAACCCTTAGTTAACCAATTCACTTGTCACTGATAACATTGACCCCTGTTTTAGTCCCTATATATATATATATATATATATATATATGTCCCTATATATATATATATATATATATATGTGTGTGTGTATATATATATATATATATATATATATATATATATATATATATAGTTACATATATTTTACAAAGAGCACCTGGGGGTTCAGGTGGTTAAGCATATGACCCTTGATTTTGGCTTAGGTCATGATCCCAGGGTTGTGGGATCGAACCCCACATCAGGCTCTGTGCTGAGCATAGAACCTGCTTGAGATTCTCTCTCTGTCTCTCTCTCTCTCTCTCTCTCACTCTCTCTCTCCCTCTGTCCCTCTTCCCTGCTCACACTCTTTCTCTCTCTCTCTCTCTAAAATAATAAATAAATAAATTAATTAATTAATAACAAGAGTATTAGTTCAAGTGGGTCTTAGTTACTTGAGTATGGATTCTGTTGTTTTGATAAAAAAATAACTTACTTTTAGCAACTGAAGATCATTAAACACTCAAGTTCTGTGCTGTAAGTCTTCAGTTTGAATTAATAGGTCAATAGACTCAGCTCTTCTGCTTATTAAAGTAATTAAAATAGACATATCACAATAGCCTTGGTTGTGTTGTATCCTCCTAGTTTTCTAGAACTAATGAATCAAGAAAAAGAGGGACTTCTCAACAATTTAATGGACTGAGAGCATTGCCTTGAGAAGATTTGTACTTAAACACTCCAGGTTCGTCCACTTTGATTCTTGCTTTATGTATTTCTGGAGTTCATGCTTTCTCTGCTTTAAATAGAATATTTTTGCAATTATCATTTATAAGATGAGCAATACCTCCCATGAGCAATGATGTTTAAATCAATCTTTATCTTTTCTCCTTTCATTTGGCTTCACAAATTTTTAAATTTTTAGTCAATAGTCTATGCCATTTTCCTTTCTCTGTCACAGAGATGACATTTTCTTTGATCACCATTTTTATAAATGGAGAATACTTTCTTTATACTTCTTAGTATATGCTGGGTGCTTTATCTCCTTTATATACTGCAGCAACCCAAATTATTTTCCTACATAGCTGAGTTGTTGTTGGTTGTTATTTTTTTATCCACTGTGGAAAATATTTCTTACATACATTCTTTAAAAATCATCTTAGAAATCTCACTGTCAAGAAAAAAAAAAGTAATTTGTGGCAACATTTTTTGTGATGGTGAAAAGCGTTAATCTCCACTTCATCCGCTAAATGATCACAGTTTACATGTGGTTTAATGGGACTACCTATGCATGACGGATATTGTTAAATTATGTAAATCTCATAATAAGTTTATCTGGTAATATGATCAGAATAACAGACAATGCTTTGCTTGAAACCCCATGACAAATACCACAAAATATTGAAAGGAACACAACTTTAAGGTTTGTTTGTTTTTGGGTTTTTTTTTTTTTTTGGTAAGAAAATTAAAAGGAACATTTTACATAATACATATATGCATAGCTCTTATATTGAGCTTTATTCTTCTTTTTGATCTAAAGGAGCTGTTGGCCGCCTATTCTGAAGGACTTGAAAGCTAAGAACATTTTCATTTCAACTTCCTAATACATAGGAAGTAGGGACCAAGGACTGGCCTAGAAACTGAATAGCCCGCACTCTAATTTTACAGTTCTGTGAGAATAGAAAACCCATGCTCCTTGCATAATGAGCATTTGAAAGGTTAAAGTTTAAAGTCAACTCAGTTCTATTGTCTAGGTTAGACACTAGTGGGCAGGTAAGGTAGCTACTGAAATGATGTTATTTAAAGGATCCTGAAAGATAACCATGCCATCACCACCACAACCACAACCCCAGGAAAATATATTTCCCCACCATCCTACCACAAAGCCTGTAATGTCAAGTATTATCTTGGAATTGGCAAATGTTACCTTTAATGGCAAAATGGACTTTGCAGATGTAATTAAATTAATGATCTTGAGATGGGGAGATTGTCCTAATCATCCAGGTGGGCCCTAAGTGTAAGCATGTGTCCTTATAAAAGGGAGGTGGAGGGAGATAGGGCTACAGGCAGAAAAAGATGCAATATGATGATAGAAGCAAGAGGCTGCCTTGCTAGCTTTGAAGATGGAGGAAGGTGCCAGGAGCCAAAGAAAACAAGGAATGTGCCTCTAGAAGATGAAGGCCAGGAAAGTGATTCTTCAGGATCCATTGGAGGGAGCTCAGCCCTGATTTTGGACTTCTGATCTCCAGAGCTGTAAGACCATAAGATAATAATGTGTGTGTGTGTGTGTGTGTGGTTAAGCCATCAAGTTGAGTAATTTGTTATAGAAATGATAGGAGCTTGATATAATTAGTAATCATATGGATAACTTAGACCTTTGAATCCTATCTATATACATGCATTCTAATTAGGAATGGCATTAAGAAGCATAGAGCAGGAATGTAGATTTTATTCTGGTATGATTGTATTCTGGAGTCAAAAAGAAGAATGCATAAAGGAGGCTTAGGGCTTGGGCAGAGCAAAACTGAGAATAGCAAAATTTTTATCCCACCTCTTAGTATTGTATATCCTACTTAATTCTGTCCTAATGTATATTACCACACTTAGTCATACGATCTCAATAAAGTAAGCAACATCCGAATTGACAGAGGCTGGAGTTTCAGTGTCTCATCTCTTCCAGAGCATACACAGAGAGAACAGTTTCCTATGATAGGAATGCAGAAGAGAAATGCTGTAACACTCTTCCTTTTCAAAGCAGTGGGGAAATGACCTACCCACTTGGATATTCAGGAATTTTTCCTTTTCTTTTCATTTGTGTCAGAAACAAATACCTCCTACTGAATCCACAGGGCTTGTCGCCTATTTGTGCACTGTATTCAGAACAACCTACTGCTTATGGAGGTTACCAAAAGAAATGAAAGAACACTAGCTTAGTCAGAGCTAATGATCTAGTTATAAAAGTAATTGTGTCCTATGATAATCTACATCTATAGTCTGTTACTATTCATATAGGCTTGAAGGTCTAAGATATATATGCACTTATGTATTTTAAACCTTCTTTCAAACCAACATATCAGAAATATAATTTAAAGCAGTGTTTACGAAGGGAAGATGTTGAAGGGAAGTAATTGAATGCAATTAATCAGGAAAGCTTCCTGGAAGAGGTCAGTTTTAAGATGGGTTTTAACTGAAAGAGAGTCACGGATTGGCATAGAGGAACACAGAAGCTTCTATAACTGCAGAATCCAGAGCCAAGAGGAAAAGCAGTCCTGTCACAAAAAGCTAGGGATCTTCCCACAAACCAACATGAAGCAATAATGTAAGTGACACTTCTAGGGTTTAAGCTGGATGTAGCAAGTAGAATCTGAGTACATTTTAAGCCCTATTATGGCACTTTGTTTAATGGCAAGTGTGAAACACCTCTGCTAAATCATTCCTGGCATAATCAATGTAGTCACTGCCGTGTCTAACTGCATTTTCATAGGTTTGCTGCCTTAGCACATTTACAGAGTTATTCCTTCCTCTCCTTCACCAGCTCTCTACTAAAATGCTCTGGTAATCATCCTTTACTGAACTTGAAGGCTGTGTCCTCTTCAGAATGTACATCTATGCCAATGGCCTTCTGAGTTTAATGGCATGTAATTACTGTTCCCTCCTTAAACTGTGTAACTTCCGGAACTGTAAAAGTAAGCAATATTCTGCCAAAATTCCTTCCCTGTAGGAGAAACACAAAAGTGAAGCAAGGTTATTGGTAGCCATGCCAAACAGAAAGAGACTGACAAAGCCGATTCATCCTCTTGTCTGCAAGATCAAATTAAAGGCACAAGCCAAGGCTTTCCTTGAGCCTTGACCTGACTGGGTCAATGTGAAATAACCTTACACCTCATCTGTGTCAGTTAAAACAGGGTCATTTTGAGAGGGAGCCAAATTTGGGCTATTTATTTCTGTTAATAAAATCAATTATTATGATAGTTCATCAGGGTTGCCAGTGAGTGAAATTTCTAAAGATGCTGGGTCTATAAGAATTCAATAACGAGCAGTCCTGTGGATTAGCATCAGCACACTAATATTAAAACATTATTGACTCATCACATATAAATATATCCAAGTGTAAATATCGGTCAATCAGTCAATACATATAATATGTCAAACTTCCACACAATGTTTGTAACATTTTGGTAGCTTCTCTACCAACAAATAAAATATTTGCAAAAAACGTTGACAAATACAATTAGTGGTCTCTTTGCTAGATGCTGACCATCGATAAAAAATGAAAATGCTAACGACTATCCCCACAGCCAATAAAACATTTTAAAGTGAATAAAATATCTACACAACAGTAACATTCTATTCTAAACATTTTCATTTCCATATTAATTCAGATACTAAAATATGCAAACAAAGAGAATACAACTGTTAATGAAAATAACTCCAGCCCACCTTCAGGCTATCTCACACATTTTGATGTTTGTGTCCGACATAAAGATGACATTAACAAGTATACATCAAGCATAACCTTCACAATGGAGTAGGGATGAAAACCTCCAAGGTAAGAATCTTCCACTTGTGAATGTATCTCAAGTTGTCTTCCTTCCACCAGTCAAACGGTACATATTTAAGACCTGGATTTCTCCTGGATTAACACAGTTTTTTGTTTGTTTAGCAGTCATTGAAGTAGACCACTCAGATATCCCTTTAAGAAAACCTGCCTGGGAAGCACCCATGATTGAGAGCCCCCAAATGCTCGACTTTGTACCTACCAATACGCATGCCAGGTCACTCCCAGTCAGCTGTTCCCAGTCAGTGACAGAGCTTATCAGGAGTGGAGGAAAGCAGTAGAATTCTCACCCACCTGAGCAATCCTACATGATAGGGGATTCCTCTGACCTGCAGTTCTAGCTAGTGGGCTTGTTACCAGCCTGGCTGAAACTCTCAGGACAACACTGCATTCTGGGGCTCTTCTTTTTCAATCCTTCCTTTACTAACTTACAACTGAGATGTGAAGGTTCTCACTGCCTTCTCCTGCTCCTGCTTCTTTCCTCAACAGTCATTTACCCAATATCTCCTGCACTTCTTGTTCAGTCTTGGCATCTGATTCCAGGAGAGACAAAACTGAAACAGGTGGTTATAGGGTTAGGGTGAGAGACAGAGTGACCCCACTCACAATCACCCCCAGTGACCCCCTGGGGGACTTTGGGCAATACTCTGAGCTTTGCAGGGTTAGAAGTCTTGGTCCTCAAGGGGAGTACACTCTTGCCAGGTGTCCTCTCTAGCAAGATTTTCATTGCATTATAGGCTACAACCACTGTCAGGGCACATTGGACTCCTTACATTTAGGGACCAGTAGGCAAGAAATAGTTACCATGTTGGCAGGGTAAATTGGACAGCAAAAGAAGACAGTGCTGCTTTTATATACTAGAGTAAAGGAAAAATACATGTGAAACCTGGGCAATCCACATGGGTGCTTCTAGATACTTCTTTGTCTAGTCATCGCTGGGAATAGATGCATAAAGCAACCTGGTACTGAGAAATGTCTGATTAGCAAAGCCTCAGACTCCTTAGGAGTAAAGATTTGGGTCATATCTCCAGATAAACTATCAAGGCCTGCTCAGTTAACAGGCAAGGGTCAAGGGAAGTCACAATCCGGAAGGTAGCAAATCATATCACTAACTACAGCCCCCTTCTAAGTTTCTCTGCAGGAATAATGGCCCACCAGAACCATGGAATAAGTGCCCCCATCTGTGTGGAGAAGTGGATCTCTGGCAGCCAAAGGGAATTTTGCAGGTGCTCTGCTCAGATATCTGTTCAAGGACCTGCTGTGGGAGCCGAGATGGTGGCCAGACTTCAGCTGCCACAGCTTTGAATGCACAACAACGTTCATGCCCAACCACCCTTTGCCTGGGAGGTCCCAGCCAATGACAGATCCTTGCAGAATGTACTAGAACCTGGCCATGCCTGCCTGCATGGACTATTGGGCAACTTTCATTCAGGCACTCCTGATTAGCTTGGACAAAACTTTCTCAGAACCGTCCTTCATGATGAAACTTTTTCTACCTAATCCTTTCTTACTTCCCTCCTTTCAAAGATGTCAGACCTGCATCCAGGTCTGGAGGACTTTCTGCCTACTTTATGTACGTGAGAATTTTCCCAATAAATCTCTCATATATCTAGTCCAGTCTTGGCATTTCCTTCTCAGAATGACATAAATGACACAATTTCTCAATCAAAAAGATGTCGTACCTTAACTGATTCAACATAGCATGTGTTACCTCCTCCTCAAGCTCTTTTAATCAAAAGCAGTCCCAATTATATTGCCTTCCAATGTCCTCACATATTTTTTAAAGTGAATACTCTTTTTTCAAAAATTTGTTTCAATATAACTAGTCTTCTCTCTGACCCTAAGTGGAAATGAATAAGAGTCCTCCCTACTTCCATTAAAGTTCTCCTTTGTTTTCCACAAACATAAATCTTACTCTTTTCCAAATTGTTTCTTCTTTTCTAGATTTTTATGCTACCTAAATGTTTATTATTAGTGGCATTTTTCTCATCGACAGAAGTACTTGTTTATGTAGCCCTAGTTTTTCTCTAGTCAATTCTATAATTTCCTTTTGTTTAAGAAAAGACTTTAATTAGATAGCCATAGCCCCTTTTAAGATCAAATGAGCATTAAACTTATCTTTTAGAACCTGTAATATTAAAGCATCTAAAAATAGTTTTGTTGTAAGAAGTGAAGTTAGGAACCTTAAAAAAGAATATTTCCAAAAAGTTAATGAACCATCTCATAATTATATAATATTATAAATATTCCTTTTTCTCCCTTATCTGAAATAGGACTATCATATCATAAATACTTACAATATATATAATTAATCTCTTTCCTGACTTTCTATTGTTGCCATGAATTTTCTTTTCCCACACCACACTCTCACACTCTCTTCATTCTAGAAATCTATACTTTCATTTACTGTCTAGCACAGAATTACTCGTCTCCTCTCACTTCGTTATTCTCCAATGATTTCCTTTGCTAACCTTTCTTACTCATGCTTCTAGATGACTATTTGGTTCATGTTGTTCAGTAACTCCCCAATTCCTACTGGTATTTTGATTCAAATTTTATTGCTTGGCTATGTATTTTGGAGAAAAATGAGTAATTTTCCATTTCTCAGTGTTAATATCCAGGATATGGTATCTCTTCATTTATTCAATTATTTTATATCATTCAGAAAAATGTTGAATTTTTCTTATAAATGTCCTATCTGTATCTTGTCCAATTTTCTCCTGTATTTTTATGTTTTTGTACTTATTAAGAATGGTATACTTTCCCATTATATTTCTTAAATGATTATTGTGATTGTGCTGGAATTATATTTAATTTCCCTGCATCTATTTTTCATAGTTTTCCTCCTACGTGCACTCTTTGTCAAATTTTCATTCCAAAATAATGATAACTTTGTAGAAGGAATGATGAAATTTCCACGTTTTTTCTATGCTGTTGGACAACTTTAACAGCATAAAAATTATGTAAGACCTAAGCATTTTCAATAAATTAATTCATAAAATTAAATTAAAATGCTGTATTTTAAAATTAGTTATTTGGGAGATTTTTCAATATTTACTATGATCTTCTATATCAAATTTTATATTAAAATTTTAAAATCATTTTATATCATCACAAAAGACTGGGTTATCAAACAGATGTTCATGAAATACACATTATAAGCCACACTGGGCTTTACCAATAATTAGCAAAAGAGAAAAGAGAAAAACAGCAGCCATCAGTGTAAGCATCTACACTGTACCAGTGGCTGTACCAGCCAGCAAGCCTCCCCAAAGTCCCCTTTTCCACACTAAAACACATTTTGGCTTCAGAGTGACAGATGATCCCTAACTATGTGTGTGGTACAAGTTACCCTAGGGAATACTAGGTACTACTTAGTATTAGGGCATATTAGTTTTCGTAAATCACTATGGGTGTAGCTAAGGAACCTATTTGAGCAACATCCATTCTGATGTGCAAGTGTGCCTCATAAATTATAAATCCATCAGCATGCCTAAAGTTAAGTCTGGTCCAAGTGGAATGGGTATTTCCAATGTGGTAGAGATCAAGATAATGTGCAATTAACAGAAAATATAACATTTAATGATAATTATCAAATTTCCTCTACATTATTGGCTATGTCATCTCCTATATGCTTACCTTTCTTTGTATGTATTTTTCCTTATTTTCTGCTTAGATTATAGATCTTGCTTAATTTCTTATTTTTGTTTCAAGAACCAGAACGTTTCATATAGCAATTCTATTATGTCATTATTTCTATATGGATACAATTAATAACCAATGTTTACTCAGTGACTGTTAAATGACATGGAATACATAAGTTTCTATAAATATATTAATGACCAAGATAGATTTTTTTTAAATTTGCTAAAAATTGTTTTGTAGCCCAGAATATGATCTATTTTGGTGAAATTTCTATGCATACTTGAAAATAATGTGTATTCTGTTGCTCTGTAGTGAAGTGTTCTATAAATTTCAGTTGCATCAATTTGGTTGTAGTGTTGTTCAAATCATTTACAGCCTACCCAGCTTTCTTTTTACTTATTCTAAAACTTGGAGAAGGACATGGAAACCTTCAATTAAAATTGTGAATTTTCTTATTTTATTTTTAATTCTCACATATTTTGCCTCATGAATTCAGAATATTTTCTGTTAGATGCATACACACTAAGGACTGTTACATATCCTTGAAAATTGAGCCCTTTTTCAGTATGTAATACTGTATTTCTGATGATATTTCTTATTGAAAGTCTACATTGTCTGATATTAATATAGTTAATCCAAACTTCTTCTGTTTAATGTTGTGCTGGCATATTGCTTTCATACTTTCACTTAAAAAATTTTTAATGTTCATTTATTTATTTTTAAGAGAGAGAGAGAGAGCAAGAGCAAGCAACGAGCAGGAGAGGGGCAGAGAGAGAGGGAGAGAGAGAATCCCAAGCTGGCAGCACAGAGCCTGACACGGGGCTCAAACTCACAAACTGTGAAATCATGACCTGAGCCAAAATCAAGAGTCAATGCTTAACCGATAGAGCCACACAGGTGCCCCTCATACTTTCACTTTTAACTTATCTATGTCTCTATGTTCAAAGTGGGTTTTTTGTAAAGAGCCCCCCAGAATTGGCCAAACTGTGAAGTTTGTGGGCACAGCTCTCCATGAAACCAGACTCACTTTTGCCACCAACTGCAAGTCTAGGGGTTTCCCAAAACCTCCCCATAGTTTAATAATTTACTGGAAGGAACACTGAAGAAAGAACATTTTCTCTGGGAAATGGACTTGCCTCTATTTTATTTATTTATTTATTTATTTATTTGTTTGTTTATTTATTTATTTATTTTTTTTATTTTTATTACTTATTTTTGAGAGAGAGAGAGAGAGAGTGCAAATGGGGGAGAGGCAGAGAGAGAGACAAAGAATACGAAGCAGGCTCCGGCCTCTGAGCAGTCAGCACAGAGCCCGACATGGGGTTGGAACCCATGAACCGTGAAATTGTGACCTGAGCCAAAGTTGGAAGCTTAACGGATTGAACCACCCAGGCACCCCATCACCTCTATTTTAGATAGGTCTTTAATGCAGGGGTTTGAGTTAATTTAAACAGGAGGTTAGCTGGTGTTGAAGTTTGTCCCACCAGTGTTTACTTTCAGCTCTTTACACACTTCAGTTTTCTCTTAGAAATACCTTGTATTTAAGCTAGTGACTTCTTTTTTGTTTGTTTGGTTTTGTTTTCATTTTTTTGTTTTTAAAAAATCTGTCAAAAATTCAGCTTTAATCTACCATTTGCACTGTCACTGGGAGGGTGTGTTTTATACGTTACTTGTTAGTTGCTATTATCCTTACAGTGGGGGGAAAATAAGAGAGCATTCTTTGTGGCTCTTGTCCTATGGGTCTTGAGGGTTTGCTTTTCTCAGTGCTCCTTCCCTCCATTGGCCTAGCAGATATTTCTCTCTCTCTCTTCTTGTGATGAGGAGCTTTCCCCTGTTCCTTTTCTCTAGTTGCAACAGATTTTTGCCAGTGCTTGTAGGACAACAGTATTCATTCACCCCTCCGTTCACATAAAGAATTTCGTTTCTTAGGGGCAGTGAATGTGAAAATGCTCCAGGGAGTTCTGTCCCCTTCTCACAGCTGTCCCCTGTCTCTTGGGTTTTCACAATTAGGGAAACTTTCTCAAGACATTTCTCTTCATGTGTGTGTGATCACCTGATGGATTTCATGCAGGGAAAACCTCCAAGAGGGTGTGGGAAAAATTGTCAGCTATATTTCCAAACGCATGTTTGACTTCCCTCTATCAATTTGCCAGTCATTTAAATTTTTTTTTAATGTTTATTTATTTTTGAGACAGAGAGAGACAGAGCATGAACGGGGGAGGGTCAGAGAGAGAAGGAGACACAGAATCTGAAACAGGCTCCAGGCTCTGAGCTGTCAGCACAGAGCCCGACACGGGGCTCGAACTCACGGACAGTGAGATCATGACCTGAGCCAAAGTCGGACGCTTAACCCACTGAGCCACCCAGGCGCCCCATCAATTTGCCAGTCATTTTAGCTGAACTCTGTGTACCAGTGTCTGACTGCATCTTGCCAGATAAACAAAAATGCAAGCTTCACTTCTCCCCATGGGTGCTTGTCTGTCTTTATATTTTGAGCCAATGGTTGCCTTGCGACTTCAACACTTCATGGATTTAAGAAAAGTCACAAACCTGATGTTTGCTAGATTAGTTTTTGTTGTATGATTGGAAATAATGCCCTTTTCAACCCTCAACATCTCTCAATGGAAACCGGAAGTCCTATATCTATTATTTCTTATTGTTACATTAAATTCTATAAAGGAAAAATTCTAAAATAGTACACACCAATAGTGTTACTATTATAAGATTATTGTTTACTGGTTTGTTAGGTCAGTCAGTAACCAAATATTTGTTTGATGTCTATTCTAAGCAAGAATTGTCCTGAACAACTCTCTAGGCCATATAAATAACCTTTATAAATCTTAATACTATATATATATATATATATATATATATATATATATATGAATATATTTCAAGAGCTATAACAAAAGGGGGGGAAGCTCAAAATGATTTCTGTCATTAAAATATGGACATACAAGTACAACATGTTTCATTTGACTGAAATCCATGTTTGATAAATGAAATTGTGGATATTAACTATGAATTAAGTTTTATATATTTGTTTATTATAAAGTGTGTATAACAAAGACTTAGAGTTGTACCAGCTGTTACGTAACTGATACTTTGAGGAAAGCAACAAAAAGAGCTTTTGTATAATTTGAGAATTAGTTATTAAAATAATAGTTTACATTTACATTTGTAAATAAACTTTATACTAGATAACAAAATAAAAAGTTGCTCGAAGTTGTTTGCTGAATGATTTTTTTTTCCTGTTATAATCCCCAAATGCCTTTTGATCTGTCACTGCTATCATTATTCGACAAACATTAAACATCCAATGAGTCAGGACATAAAGTCAAATGTCACAGAAGAATGTTGTTTAGTACTTGGAAGAAAAAAAAAAAAAAAGTAGACAAAAACACCAGGTCATCACCCATATTTAATCAGGGAAATTATCTGAGTAAATTTGAAGTATCTACAAAAGCACCAAACATATATGTGTATTTAATCTTAAAGTTTGGCGGAAAGCAAAAAGCTTTCCAAAACCTGCTAGGGTACTTACTTCAAAAGAAGAAAGTTTTATCAAAAGTAGACTGAGCCCTGAGAAAAAGCAGACATGAGTAATTTTATCCTCTTATTTTGTCCTAATACATGTCTAAACTTAATTCTTGAAGGTGACCAAATATTCTCTACTTTACAAGCAAAACCAAATCTAGGCTCAGCCTACAATCAACTGTCATTTGATCAAACCAAGAACAGAATGTGGCTTTATGTCTGAGAAATGTATTTAATTTTGACAACCCAACTTCTTAGGGCTTTACTCATCAAAAGCTCAGCACATAAACACACTGCCTGCAGCCCTGCATTGATTGTCAGCACAATTAATTGCCAGGAAAACTGCAGCTTTATTAAGGATACGGTACTAACAATAAAAACATCACTATTTATAGCACAGAGCATGGCGGGATATCTGTACAAATAAAATATAACAATAATAAACAAAAGGCCAGCCAGTAGTCCCACAGAAGAACATCAATGAATCTGTTTTAATGCCAAGCCACAACAGGACACTCAAGTGTCCCTGGGCATAAGACACTGCAACCTCTACTAAAAGACAAGAGCTTTTTGTGAATCTCTGCAGTGTGAAAAGTGGATGTCAACCTGTCTCTTCAGAATTAATTCTTGTGGTTTCAAATCTCCATTCCCACTATGCCCTACTACAGAAATGGTGTCTGGGCAGGAGACAGAAGAGAAACATCATATGACCCAATTATAGTCAACATTGAAGTATATCCTAGATTTTAATCGGTGATGGCATTTTAAAAGTTGATACATCTTGATATATTGGGGAGAATATAAATGGTATATTGGTAGCATTAATTAGTTCAACAGTAATGACTGAGTACTCTGCATTACAACTTCAGCTTGGGGTTCTGAAATGAAGGGCAAGTAGTTTTTTTCAATATCCTTTCATATATATAGATATCCATTACTGCAAGTTGGCAGTATAGAGCTGCACAAATCTTAGAGAGGCAATATGTTTGAGAAAGGAAAGGCAGAGGAACAAGAGAGTAGAGACCAACATGTATTGCACACTGTAGGAAACACTGGGAGACCAATGATTACTCCCAACCAACACTGGTTTGTTCCATCACACAGCAATATGATGATTATTGTGGTCAAAATGTCTAAGCGATAAAGCATGTCTGCACTAGGAAGCCTTTAAAAATGATATGTTTGGAGCATTCAGTTAGAAGAAAAATAAATTTGCTTCATTTAACACCCATATTTTTACCATCATTTTTCAAATAGTAGTAGTAGTTTCATAGAAGTAATGTGTACAATGTCAATAATCTTAGGAATAATAATGCTGGGAATCAAACCCCATTCTGACATATTGGCTCCAATATACCACAATACCTTGCATAATACACAGAAAAAGATGGACTGCTTAAGGCCACTTAATTGTGAAGAAGGTTAACTGAGCTAAAATGTAAGCAGATATTTCCTTTACTACATACGCATTAGGTACATTGCTAGGTGCATCATGTGCATTATGTACTTTAGTGCCGACCTCTGGCTCAAGCACAGAAGCAATTTCAAATATCAGTGCAAAACAAATTCTTTATTTACTGTGAGAAACCTGAGACTCGGGTTAATATAACCTGGCCAAGTCCCCTTGCTAGTTGGGAGACAGGAACAGAATATAACTATCTTTATCCTTTTTCCCTTAAGCTATATAGCATACAAGCTGCTATTCAACAAATAACTGTTACACTTGATTCTATTACAGGCTCTAACAGTAGACATATTTTAGAGAGAGAAAAACATCTGATTTCTAAAATGCAGAAATGAATTGAGTCTCAAAATTTTAAAAATTGCTTTCAGTGGTCACATCGCAAGAACGCAAAACCCCTTAAGTACAAGAAGCCCATGTCTTAAACATCTTTGTAGTTTCAACACATAACACATCTGCAAGTACCAGTGTTTACAGTTCTTTCTGGCAACTGAAATCATTCATTTATATTCATCCCTTCAAAATGAGAAAATTTCAGTTTCTTACTTTAAAATAAATCTTCTGGATTAAGAATTTCCTTTAAAAGAATTTGGAATGCTATTTTGCATTTATTACACTTGTTGGGGAGGTGGAGGAGGTAAGAAGCAGCAGAAATCATCCACAGTGTCTATGAGAAAAGGTTTATAACCCATTTTGTGTTGTCCTAACCTATTCTCAGTCATCTACCAAATAAACAAACAAAAAAACCAAATGAAATAAAACTAACCTTTGACAAAAGAAAAAAGTTGGGACAAATCACACACACACACACACACACACACACACACACACACACAAAATTACCTGACATTGAAAATATGATTCATTAGGTCCTCTGCACTCTGGGCACCTAATCTAACTCCCTAGTTTAGACAAAAAAGCAAACTTCTATGACAAAAGTAAAAACAGAGTAGGTACGGCAAAGCCAAATTCTTATTTTTAACTTGAAAGATCACGTCTAAATTGAGGTAGAGACCATATGAGATAATGTTTTAAAATGTTGAGCTACCAGCAAATTTTTAACACAACTGCTTTCTCTGGTTGAACCTCAGCAAAGTGTTGATCAATGGAAAACTTGATTTCTAAGCATTTTGCAATCAGTCAATGACTATAATTTAGGGACTACCATTCTCCAGGTTCTGGGCTAGGTGGAGAAGTCACAAATAAGTCAGGGTCCGTGTCCTCAAGAAATGTGGATCTTTCAACATGGGCTAAATTTGGAAACCAGATTGGCCTGTTACCTTAAACCAACAATTTAAGGTAACTAATATATATCAGGAATAGATACACACAAGATGTATTATATATGTTATATATATACACACACACATATATAAAGTATATATAGTATGTAGCAGGTAAATAACATATATTTTTATATATGTATAAATAAATGTGTATAATATATATACACACACATACTATATATACATTTGTATATATTTTGTTTCTGGCTTTGAGTCAAGTTCAAGCATAGGACCATATCCTCACAGCTATATGATCTTCAGACAGAGTCTAATTAGTTTTGGCCTCAGTTTTCTCATTTCTTAATAGTTAAGTAAAACTGTTTCATAAAGCTTTTGTGAGAACTAAGTCAAACAACACTTTAAAAGTGCTAGTCACATAGAGAATACTCAATAAACTCTGGTACTTTTCTTAAGAGTTGCAATTTTGCAAGAGTTAAGCTTTTCAGAAGGAACAAAACCTCCCATAAGCTGTTGATTCAATTTGCAAAATGTAAAGCCCATTTGAAATGACTCTGCTGATGTTAAGAAAGGCACTTCAATTAATTCCACAATGTAAAAAAAATTCTTTCTTTCTTTTTTAAGTGTTTATTTATTTTGAGAGAGAGAGAGAGTGCAGGAGCAGGGGAAGGGCAGAGAGATAGGGAGACAGAGAATCTCAAGCAGGCTCCATGCTGTCAGCATGCAGAGCCATTGACATGGGGCTTGAATCCAAGAACCTTGAGATCATGACCTGAGCCAAAATCCAGAGTCGATGCCCACTGACTGAGCCACCCAGGCACCCCAAAAGAAATTTCTTAAGATATAAAAAATATTGTAATATATTTTGTGGCTCTACAAACTGTTGTGATATCATGACTATCATTTTGTTTTATTTTGTTTGTTTTGCTTTATTTTCTTAAGACAGAAAAACTCATAGTATATGAGTCCTAGGAAGCAATATACCTCCAGTTGCCATTTTAGCAAAAATCTACTCAGATTCAATGCACAAGACCATATCCAATAACAGGTAGAAATTGTCTTTTCTCTGACTACTTTGTCCACCTGTTTCAGCAGCCTTATTCTTGTTGCTTGAAGGGTCTTGCATTGAAAAACAAGAAGCAAGCAGTGAGCTGACCTTCCACAAGGTGGCCTTTATTGCAGCAAAATTACTCCACTAATCTCCTTTCTCCTTTAAACCGTTATGGCAGGCAGCTATGGGACCAAAACAGAATAAAATGCCATCATTTTAAAACTATAACATCAGGCAGAAATTCATCATAATATCTTCCAAAAAAAAGTTTTATGGTGGCATTTTCTTATTTCAAAAAAGAAATTAAGACTTTTAAAATTCAAATGCCATATCTATAGCTCTGCCTCCCTTAACAGACACTCCATATAGGACCTGTGTAGTTCAAAATATATATAAGAGACAGATGACTCATATTATGATCTCATTTTTTAAAAGACAGGACTTATCTGTGATTACATTCAGCTGCAAAGGTGAATTTTTCATTCCCTTGGTTTGAGCATTGTGATGGCTTTCCTTTATCTATGTCACCCCCTTTCCTGGTGTGCTAAAGCAATCTCCTTGTTTTGGAACTGTCTCTGGTGATGTTTTTGACAGACTCGAGGAATTGCTTTCTGGAATCTGTGTTGAGCACAACTGAACACCACACTCCCCTTAATGCTGGAAGACATCCGAGTCCCACATCTGTTACTCATTTATGCCACTGAACCAGAAGCTGGGTCAGTAAGAATAGGATTAGGAAAAACAGGCTGCTAAGACTTTTTTTTTCTCCTTCTCTTTTCTCCTTACCTCTACTCTCTCCCCATCCATCAGGTTTTTGACTACCAAAGAATAGAAAATTTATTAGCAGGATCACTTACCGAGATTATGTTGTCCAAACATTTTCTCTAAGTCTTTAAAGAACTTTGACTTTCTACATTTTTAACTTTTTTAACTATTTATTTTATTTTAATTATATGTTTAGGGTTCTTTTTTTATTGTTCCATCCTCAAAAATATGAGGAGGAAAAAATAATATCTTGTTATATTTCCTCACATTTTTAAAACCATAAGATTAAATATATTTATAGTTCTCTACTGTTTATGACCTTTGGCTATTAAATCTGATTTGGTAATCTTTTTTAAATTTAAATTTAGTTAACAGACAGTGTAATTATTAGTTTCAGGTGTACAATACAGTGACTCAACACTTCCATATAATACCTGGTGCTCATCATAAGTGCACTCCTTAATCCCCATCACCTATTTAACCCCCATCCACCTCCCCTCTGGTAACCATCAGTCTTTTTCTGTATAGTTAATAGTCTGTTTCTTGGTTTGCCTCTCTCTTTTTTTTCCCATTTGCTCATTTGTTGTGTTTCTTAAATTCTACATATGAGGGGGATATCATATGTTATTTGTCGTTCTCTGAGTTATTTCACTTAGCATAATATTCTCTAGCTCTATTTATGTCATTGCAAATGGCAACATTTCATTGTTTTTTGTGGCTGAATAATATTCCATTATATATATATGTATGTATGTGTGTATACATATATATATATATATGTATGCATATATATATATATATATATATGTATGCATATATATATACATGCACACCACACATCTTTATTCAGTTATCAGTCGATGGATACTTGTGCTCCTGCTTCCATATTTTGGCTATTATAAACATCAGGGTGCATGTACCTCTTTGAATGAGTATTTTTGTATTCTTTGGGTAAATACCTAGTAGTGCAATTATTGGATCATAGAGTGATTCTACTTTTAACCTTCTGAGGAAACTCTGTACTGTTGTCCAAAGTGGCTGCACCAGTTTACATTCCCACCAACAGTGTAAGAGGGTTCCCGTTTCTCCACATGCTTGCCAACACCTGTTTGTTTCTTGAGTTGTTGATTTTAGCCATTCTGACAGGGATGAGGCGATGTCTCATTGTACCCTTTATTTGCATTTCCCTGATGATCAGTGATGTTGAGTATCTTTTCATGCGTCTGTTGGCCATCTGTACCTCTTCTTTGGAAAAATGTTTATTCATGTCTTCTGCCCATTTTCTTAATTGGATTATTCATTTTGGGGGTGTTGAGTTTTATACGTTTTTTATATATTTTAGACACTAACCTTTTATCAGATGTGTAATTTGCAAATATTTTCTCCCATTCTGTGGATGGCCTTTTGGTTTTATTATTTCCTTTGCTGTGAAGAAGTTTTTATCTTGATGAAGTCTCAGTAGTTTATTTTTGCTTCTGTTTCCCTTGCCTTAGGAGACATATCTAGAAAGAAGTGACTACAGCCAACGTCAAAGAGGTTATTGCCTATGTTCTCCTCTAGGGTTTTTATGGTTTCAGGTCTCAAACTTACATCTTTAATCCATTTTGAATTTTTTTTTTTATTTTATAAGTTTTAGACTTACAGAAAAATTATGTAGTACAGAGAGTTCCCATATTCCCCACACCCAATTTTCACTTTTATTAAAACATCTTCTAGTAGCATGGTATATTTGTTACAATTAAGGAACCGATATTGACACATTGTATTAATTAATGTCTAGTGTTCATTCAAATGTCCTTAGTTTTTACTTAAAGTTGTTTTTAGTTCAGTATCCCAACCTGGATACCATATTATATTAAGTGGTCATGCCTACTTAGGCTCTTCTTCACTGTGAGTTTCTCAAATTTTCCTTGTTTTTTTATGCTTTTGACAATTTTGAGCACACGTTAGATATTATATAGAATGACCCTCAAAGCTGGTATTTGTCTGATATATTATTCCTCATTAATCACATGGAACTAAATTGGAGTTATTCATTTTTGTAAGGAAAACCTCAAAAGTGGGGGACATGGGTGGGTCAGTTGGTTAAGTGTGGGACTCTTGATTTTGGCTCAGGTTATGATCTCACAGTTTGCGAGCTCGAGCCCCACATTGGCCTCCGTGTTGACAGTGTGGAGCCTGCTTGGGATTCTCTCTCTTCCTTTCTCTCTGCCCCTCCCTCCCTCTCTCTCTCTCTCTCTCTCTCAAAAATAAATAATAATAAAAAAAAACTTTAAAAAAACCCTCAAAGGTAAATACTATTTTCCTCACATGATATCAAGAATACATAGTATCGGGGCGCCTGGGTGGCGCAGTCGGTTAAGCGTCCGGCTTCAGCCAGGTCACGATCTCGCGGTCCGTGAGTTCGAGCCCCGCGTCAGGCTCTGGGCTGATGGCTCGGAGCCTGGAGCCTGTTTCCGATTCTGTGTCTCCCTCTCTCTCTGCCCCTCCCCCGTTCATGCTCTGTCTCTCTCTGTCCCAAAAATAAATAAAAAAAAAAACGTTGAAAAAAAAAATTAAAAAAAAAAAGAATACATAGTATCAATATTAATTATGACTGCTGATTAACCTTGATCTTCTGAGGTAGTATTTACCAGGTTTTTTCATTGTCAGTTACTCATTTCCCCCTTTCCACACTGTACTCTTAGGAAAGAAGCCACTGTATACAAGCCATATTTTAAAAAATGGGGAATTCTACTCCACCTCCTTGAAGGAGGAATACCTACATAAATTATTTGGAATTCTTCTGCGTGAAATATTTTTCAGTTCTCCTCCATTTAAATTACTCAATGATTTATGTCGACATGGGCTCATGGATATTTATTTTATACTTTGGGATAAAGTATACGTTGATACATCACTTCTTGTCACTGAATAATATTCCATTGTACAGATGTATCACACTTCGTCTATCCATCCACCCAATGAAGGATATCTTGATTGCTTCCAGTTTTTGATGACTATGAACACAAGTGCCGCAAATATTTGTGTGTGGGTGTTCAGATGGGTAACTAAACAATCGCTGGATCGTATGGTAAGACTCTGCTTAGCTTTATAAGCAATTTCCAAACTATCTTCCAAAGTAGATATATCATTTTGCACACTCACCAGCAATGAATAAGAGATCTTGTTGCTGTACATGCTCACCAATAATTGGTATTGTCAAGTTTTTAGTTGTTAGCCATTATAGGAGGTATAAAATGGTATTTTATTGTTTTAATTTGCAAATCCATAATGACAAATGATGTTGAGCATCTTTCCATTTGTTTATTTGCCATGTAAAATATTCATTTTGGTCAGATGGTTATTCAGATGTTTGGACTGGTTGTTTTCTGATGGATTTTAAGAATTCTTTGTAGATTTTGCATATATGTCCTTTATCTGGTATATGTTTTGCAAATACTTTTTCCCAGTCTGTGGCTTGTCTGTTCTTGCTTATAACAATACCTTTTGCAGGGCAGAACTGTTTAATGTGAATGATGTCTAACTTATCAATTTTTTTTTCTTTCATGGATTTAGATTTTGCATCAAAAACTCATCAGTAACCTCGAGGTCACATATGTTTCCTTCTCAAAGTTTAATAGTTTTATAATTTGCATTTTACACTGAGATCTATGATCCGTTTTTGAGTTAATTTTTGTGAAAACTGTGTCCAAACTCATCGTTTTATACATGGGCATACAATTGTTCAAAAAATATTTGTTGAAAAGACTCGTTTCTTTATTGAATTGCCTTAGCTCCTTTATGACTGTATTTGTGTGCATCTACTTCTGAGCACTCCATCTTGTTCCACTAAGCTATCTATCTACCTATCATCTTATTTTTTTTAAATTAATACTATGCTGTCTTATTTACTTAGCTTTATAGTGAGTTTTGAAAATAGGTAGTGTGAGTCCTCCAACCTTGCTCTTTTCTTTAGTATTGGCTTTTCTAGATCTTTTGTCTTTTCCTATAAACTTTTGAATTAGTTTGTTGATATCTACAAAACAATTTGCTGGGATTTTGATGGGGATTGCAATGATTCTACAGATCAAGTTGGGGAAGAACTGACATCTCAACAATACTGAGTATTCCAAATCTTGACATAGAATATTGCTCCACTTATTTAGTTCTTTGATTTATTTCATCAAAATTTATATTTATATATGTATACATATATATATGAAACTATTAAAAGTATAAACTCTATTATATTTATACCTAAGTATTTCTCTTTTTGTGCTATTATAAATGGTATATAAATATAAAACCATTTTTAAATTATCGAGTCCAATTAATCATTCCTGTTGTATATGAAAACAACTGACTTTTGTATGTTGATCCTATATTCTGCAACCTTGTTATAAGTGCTTATTATTTCTAAGAGGTTTTTTCTTTAATTCTTTGGTGTTTTCTACATAGACAACCATATTATCTACAAATAAAGAGAGTTTTATTCCCACTTGGTATGCATTATATATTTTTTTCTTTTTATTGAACTACCTAAGACTTCCAGTACATGTTGTTTTTGTTTTTTTTAAGTTTATCCATTTATTTTGAGAGTGTGTGCACAAGTGGGGGAGGGGCAGAGAGAGAGAGAGAGAGAGAGAAAGAGAATCTCAAGCAGGCTCCTCACTGTCAGCACAGAGTCTGATGCAGGGCTTGATCTCACAAACCGTGAAATCATGACCTGAGCCAAAATAAACAGTTGGACACTTGGGGCACCTGGGTGGCTCAGTTAGTTAAGTGTCTGACTCTGGGTTTCAGTTCAGGTCATGATCTCACAATTACATGAGTTTGAACCCCAAATCGGGGTCTGTGCTGACAGTGCATAGCCTGCTTGTGTTTCTCTCTCTCCTTCTCTCTCTGCCCCTCCCCACTAGCACTATCTCTGTCTCTCTCAAAATAAATAAGTAAACTTAAAAAAAAAAAAAAGAGTTGGATGCTTAACTGACTGAGCCACCCAGATGCCCCAAGTACAATGTTGAATAGAGCAACGAGAGAGGACATCATTACCCTATTCCCAGTCTTAGAGAAAGAGTGTCCAGTTCCTTGTCAATATGTATGATGTTAGCTATAGGTTTTTTGTAGGCTTATGTTACCAAGTTGAGGAAATTGCCCACAGTTGTACTTTGCTGACTTTTTATCATGATTGGGTGTTAGATTTTGTCAAGTGCTTTTTCTACATCAATTGATATGTCATTTTTCTTATCCTATTAACATGTGAATTACCTTTTTCATTTTTTAGTAGGCTTTATATTTTATAGCACATTTAGTTTCACAGTAAAATTAAGAGGCATGTACAGAGACTTCCCATATAGCCCATAGACACACAGTCTCCCCCACTGTCAATATCTTTACCTGAATAGAATGTGTATTACACTTGATGAACCTACATGGACACATCATTATCACTCAAAGTCAATAGATTACATTAGGGTTTACTCTTGGTGTTTGGTTAGGGTTTACTCAATGAGTTTTACAAATGTATAATGACATGTGTCTACCACCACATTACTGTACAGAGTAGTGTCACTGACATAAAAATCCCCTGATCTCCATCTGTTCATCTCTCTCTCCCCACAACCTCTGGCAACCACTGGTACATTTACTGACTCCATAGTTTTGCCTTCCAGAACGTCATATAGTATATATGGTGTGCAACCTTTTCAGATTGGCGTCTTTCACTTTCAATATGCATTTGAGTTTTCTTTATGGCTTTCATGGCTTGATAGCTCATCTCTTTTTTAGTGGTAAATAATATTCCATTGTCTGGAGGTACTACAGGTTGTTTTTATCCATTCACCTACTGAAGAGAAGCCTGATTACTTCCAAGTTTTGGTAATTATGAATAAAGCTACTGTAAATATCCTCATGTAGGTTTTCATATAAGTTTTCAACTCCTTTGGGTCAACATCAAGGAGTGCAATTGCCGGATGGTATAGTAAGGGTATGCTTAGTTTTGTAAAAGACTTCCAGACTCTCTTCCAAGTGGCTATACCATTTGCCCACCAACAGTGAATAAGAGTTCCTATTGCTTCACATTCTTGCCAACATTTGATGTTGTCAGTGTTTTGGATTTTAGCAATTCTAATCGGTACATAGTTTTAGTTAGCAATTTCTTAATGTATGATTTTGAGAACTTTTCATATGCGTATTTGCCATCTATATATCTTTTATGGTGAAGTATCTGTTCAGGTCTTTTACCCATGTTTTAATTGAGTTTTCTTGTTGTTGAGTTTTATATCGATTGATTTTTGAATGTATAACCAGCCTTACATATTTGGAATAAATCCCACATGGTCATGGTGTATAATTTTTGTTATATATTGTGGATTCCATTTGCTAATATATTGTTGAGGATTGTTGGATCTATGTTCATGAGAGATATTGGTCTGCAGTTTTTCTTTCTTGTAATGTATTTATTGGATTTTGGTATTAGGGTATTACTAGCTTCATAGAATGAGTTTGGAAGTATTCCCTCTGCTTCTGTTTTCTGGAAGATATTATAGAGAATGGCATCATTTCTTACTTAAATATTTGGTAAAATTCACCATCCAGGCCTGCTGCTTTCCTTTTTTGAAGGTTGTTAATTATTGATTAATTGCTTTAACAGATATAGGCCTATTTGGATTACCTTTTTCTCCTTGCATAAGTTTTAGTAGCTTATGTCTTTTAAGTAATTGGTTCATTTCATTTAAGTTATCACATTTTTAGGACTAGAGTTGTTTACAATATTTCTTTATTATCATTTTAATGCCCATGGTTTCAATATAACTCTTCTTTGTTAATATTGCTACTTTGTGTTCCCTCTCTCTCTCTTGCTCTCTCTTTCTCTGTCTCTCCCCACCTCCCTCCCTCCTCCCTTCCTTAATCCTAGTAGAAACTGTGATGGTTAATTTCACGTGTCAACTTGTTTGGGTGATGGTGCCCTGATATTTGGTCAGGCATTGTTCTAGATGTTCTGTGAGTTGTTTTTTTTTTTTTTTTTCATGATTTTGTATTTAAATTGGTAGACTTTGAGTAAAGCAGATTGTCCACCATAATGTAGGTGGACCTCATCCAATCAGTTGAAATCTTAAATAGAACAAAAGACTGACCTCCCATGACTAAGAGGGAATTCTCCATTAGACTGCCTTCAAATTTTGTCTACATCAGGTTCTTCCTGATTCTACAGCACACTGTTTTGGGACTTTACCTGCCACTCTTTCCTAAGTCTCCTACCAGCCTCCTTATCAGATTTTGGACTTTCTACCAAGCCTCCTATTAGTCTGTTTCTCTGAAGAACCTGCACTAACACAGAGGTTTATCAATTTTATGGATCTTTGCAAAGATATACCTTTTGGTTTCACTGATTTTCTCTATTGTTTCTGTTTTCAATTTCATTGATTTCTGCTTTAATTTTTATTATTTATATTCTTCCCCTGCTTTGGAATTACATTTTTCCTCTCTGCTTGGTTTCTTACAGTGGAAACTTAGATTATTGGTTTTATATCTTTACTTTCTCTGATATATATTCGTGGGAAACACAGACTCTAAGCACTGCCTTTTCTTCCCTCTAAGCACTTCCTTTTCTTCATCCCATAAATTTTGACAAGCTTTATTTTCATTTTATTTAGCCTAAATATCTTTAAAACTCTCCTAAAAGTACCATACAAGCTTGAGAACACTACGCATACTGGTATTTTTGGTTAGAGTATTTTTAATAAACCTCAACTAGGTTAAGTGGAGTGAGATCACACTTAAAGTCAACTATATCTTTATTGAATGTTTGTCTGCTTAATCTGTCAGTTACTGAAGAAGAAATGTTGAAGTCTTCAATTGTAATAGTGAATTTTTATATTTCTGTGTTCAGTTTTATCAATTTTTGCCTGGCCTATGTTGATGTTTCATTTAGGTGCATACTCATTTAGGATTGATTGTATATCTTCTTGAAAAATCGAGTGCTTTATCATTAGGTAGTACCTCTCTTTACCTTTGATAATTTTTCTTATTCTGAAGTCAGCTTCATTTGACATTAAGCTAGCTATTTTAGCTTTCTCCTGTCTAGATTTAGCATGGTATATATTTCTGTATTTCTTTACTTTTAATGTTTTTGTAGACAATATATGGTTGGGTCTTTTAATCCACTCTGATATTCTTTATTGTTTAATTGATATGTTCAGACCATCATATTTATTTATTTTATATTTTTAAGTTTCTTTTTTCTTTATTTTTGAGAAGCAGAGAGAGACAGAGTACAAGTGGGAGAGGGGCAGAGAGAGAGACACACACAGAATCCCAAGCACGCTCCAGGCTCTGAGCTGTCCACACAGAGCCCGATGCGGGACCGAACTCATGAACTGTGAGATCATGACCAGAGCCGAAGTCGGTCACTCAACTGACTGAGCCACCCAGGTGCCCCTCAGACCATCATATTTAAAGTGATTATTGATACGGTTTGATTAATATATACCATGTCTGGGGCACTTGGGTGGCTCAGTCAGTTAAGCTTCCGACTTCAGCTCAGGTCACGATCTTACAGTTTGTGGGTTGGAGCCCCACATCCAGTTCTCTGCTATCAGCACAGAGCCAGCTTTGGATCCTCTGTCTCCCTCTCTCTCTGCCCTTTCCCCACTCTCTCTCTCTCAAAAATAAATTAAAAAACATTTAAAAATGTATATGTGTGTGTGTGTGTGTGTGTGTGTGTGTGTGTATCACATATACCACGTTTGTAGCTATTTTCTATTTATTGGTTTTGCTCTTTGATTCTTTTTTCTCTTTTCCTACTTTTTCTGGTCTTACAGGACATTCCTAGTCCCTCCCTCCTTTCCTCCCTCCTCCCTCCCTTCCTCCTTTCCTCCCTCCATTCCTAGTTTTTATTGGATACTTCCTTTGTCAAAGTTTCCTTCTTCTCTACTAATTTCTATTCTCTCCACTTTGCTTAAACTCAAAAGACATAGGTTTCTAATACTAAGGTAATAAATATTTAACAACATACATGGATATTTGAGTTCATAACAAAAATGTGAAAAGATCAAAGAGGTTGTATCTTGTTAACTTCTGATCAAGAATCTATCGATACCTGGGAGGGGGGCAGTCTAACTTGGCTCTCAGGGCCCTTGCATATATATCTTCAGGATGTTTCTGAATGGGCTTTGTACCTGTACCAGAGCACCAAATGGCTTTCCAATATGGCACTGCTGACGCATACCTAGCTTTGCATGTGGTAACAGACTGAAAAATCCACCTCAGCCTCCATAGCTAATCACACACTTTGAAAGAGAAACAACTGCACAAGTATTTGAATATGTGAGAGTTTATGGTGCAATTACCTCTCTGACAAATGCTCTGTATTTTTATCAAGGGTGTTGGCTGAGCGTAAGGTGGAGACATGGTCTAACCCAACACAATGAAAACTGTGGTCTTCCCAGACACCTGGTTTCCCTGCACTCATTTTCACTGTTGAAATGAATTTTTCCTGAACAACAGGACAGACTGAACTTCCTCTGGTACACCTGCAACTTAGTCCCCTCTCCTCATTTTTGTCCTTCTTACTCTCCATTTTCTTCTGAATAGCCTTTAGAAATGTAAACATAAGAGAAATTATGCTGCAAGCTTGTTCTTCATAAAAGAACAGCTTTTAATTAAATTAGAAAAAAATACCACCACAGGCAACACTTAAACTGACAAGGAATGCATTCTGTTAATCTTTGCAGAGAGGCTCTGTACACTACACTTAATTTAATTAGGTGGAGAAAAGGCCTGTTCAGTCCTAGGGGTTTACCAATGTCCTTTTAAATTGAGGACACAGCATTTATATAAAGTCATTTTAATATCAGGCAATACCTTTCTAAACAGTAATTTAAAAATATTACTTGCTATTATTAAATGATACCTTCTTGCAGCTTCTCACTTCATGAGACAACTTTCATTTCACAGAGAAATTTCATCCACCAACAGGCCTTTTGCTAGCCTCCGATAATTTATTGACTTTGAAAGTGTTAAATAATTAGGACTAGGTCCCCTGGAAAACAACTGCACTAGGGAAATACACGTCAAAGCTATATTACAATGGATAATGTATTTGGATTATGTTTCACTTCTGGGCCATGGTAGTGAGTGATAACAAATAACTTTTATATTAAAAATTATATTACAGTGGGGAAGTGGGTTATATTCTGATATCACTCCTGGCGCTACAGAAAGGAAAACTTTAGAATATTTTAGTCATTTTTTAGAATTTCAAATCATACTTCCCTGCACTTCAAAATCTTCATTGAATACCTCGACCCCCTTTTGAACACCGAAGAAGCTAAATAGGCCATCAATCTGTCACACTCACAAACTATAATACAAAATTATCTGGGGGGGTGGAGGGAAGCACCTGGGTGATTCAGTTGGTTAAGTGTATGACTCTTTTTTTTTTTTTAATTTTTTTTAACGTTCATTTATTAGAGAGAGAGAGAGAGACAGAGCATGAGCAGGGGAGAGGCAGACACAGAATCTGAAGCAGGCTCCAGGCTCTGAGCTGTCAGCACAGAGCCCGACGTGGGGCTCGAACTCACAAGCCATGAGATCATGACCTGAGCCGAAGTCGGTCGCTCAACCAACTGAGCCACCCAGTTGCCCCAAGTATATGACTCTTGATCTGCACTCAAGTGGTGATTTCACAGTTCATGGGTTTGAGCCCCAGGACAGCTCTGTGCTGGCAGCGTGGAGCCTGCTTGGGATTCTCTCTCTCCCCATTCCCCTGCTCTCTTTCTCTCAAAATAAATAAATAAACTTAAAAAAATAAAAAAGGAAAATTCACCAAATACAGGCCACTGCAGTTCAAAAAGCAAGTTGTATACTAAGAAAAGCTCCATTTCACACAGATTTTTTTTTTTTTAACCCGGAATCTCAGAGAATACTGTTGCAGTGCCCCTTTGGACCATTATGAATCAAAGTGAGGATATATGTTTTAATTCCTTGGATTTTGTCGGTTTGTTTATCTATTTGTGAAAGTCTTTAAGGGTAGGCATCACCTAGCTGACAGTGATTTGAACTAGTGAAACCCAGTTTCTGACAGCTTAAAGCTGAGACTGCAACAGTCTTGGGGGAGGTGGGTGTTTCTCACTATGGTTTCAGGTTTAGGTCAGATCAGTATTCGAGCAGTAAAGGACTACTGAATAAGGGATTGAGAAGAAGTATGCTAATCTCTCTTTTTGTTTTCTATTGATACAACAAAATATCTTTTCCAATTATGAGGATTATATATGTCAATGAAATTAGTCCACAACAAGCAGTGCAAATTCACTTTCAGCAAGAACTAGTAAGCATCTAATTTTCAGTTCTGATCTGAAAACCCAAGCAGACCTCTGATTTAAAATTACTGTTTGGGGACAAATTAAAAGTTCATTTTCAGGCAGAATGTTTCTTGGCACTCATTTGCACAGAGACTTATATAACTGGTCCAAATTCATCCCCCACTTATGTAAGAAGAATTCATTGTTAAGTGCTTAGCACAGAGTCAAGACCAAAAGAAACCTCAACAAATGGTGGGTATCACAACTACTTGGGAGACACTATATCACGGTTAGGTGCCTAGGATTTTTTGCCAGGATTTGAATCTGAGTTCTGTCACTTATTAGCTCAATTATCTTAGCCTTATTACTTGAAGTCTGGAGGCTCAGATTCTTTGTGTTTAAACTAACAACAACCTGGGGGCTCCTGGGTGGCTCTGTTGGTTGAGCATCCACTTGAGCTCAGCTCATGATCTTGCTGTCAGTGAGTTCGAGTCCTGCCTCAGGCTATGTGCTGACAGCTGAGAGCCTGGAACCTGTTTCAGATTCTGTGTCTCCCTGTCTCTCTGCCCCTCCCCCACCCCCCTCATGCTCTGTCTCTCTCTCTTTCTCTGTCAAAAATAAATAAACATTAAAAATAATTTAAAAAAATTTTTTTACACTTATTTATTTTCGAGAGACACAGAGAGACAGAGCACAAGTGGGGGAGGGGCAGAGAGAAAGGGAGACACAGAATCTGAAGCAGGTTCCAGGCTCTGAGCTGACAGCACAGAGCCAGACACGGGGCTCAAACTCACAAACCACGAGATCATGACCTGAGCTGAAGTTGGAGGCTTAACCGACTGAGCCACCCAGGCGCCCCCCGAAAAAAAAATTTTTTTTTAAATAACAACAACCTGGAGCCCCTGGGTGGCTCAATTGGTTGAGCACCCGACTCTTGATTTCAGATCCGGTCATAATCCAAGGGTTGTGGAACCAAACCCCTCTTTGAGTTGAGCATGGAGCCTGCTTAAAATTCTCTCTCTCTTGAAGAATTTGGCTTAAGCATCTGACTTTGGCTCAGGTCATGATCTCATGGTTCTTGGAGTGGAGTCCCGCGTTGGGCTCTGTGCTGACAGCTCAGAGCCTGGAAAATGCTTCAGATTCTATGTCTCCCTCTCTCTGGGCCCATCCCCTGCTTGCTCTCTCTCTCTCTCTGAAAACTAAATAAATAAACATTTTAAGAAAAATGATTCCCCCTCTCTCTCCCTCTGCCCCACTCTGCTTGTGCTCTCTCTCTAAAAAATAGTAATAATAAAATAAAAACAACCATGCAGGGATGTTGCTTAAGAAATGAATTTTAAAATATAAGCAAAATATTTATCATTAAGCTTACATTTGTAAGTACTAAATAAATCTTGGCTATTATTATATCTATTGGCAGTAAACAGGCCTTCAAACTACTTTGTATTCCTTAATTATTTATATTACTTGTTTTTGTCACAGTTAGCAGAAAATCTGACTCAAATGATTTTTAAAAATAGGCAAAATGTATCATTTCAACTAAAATGAATCTGGAAGTACAATAATTTCAAAACTTTTTATCATAGTCTTAACAATATCTTTAATAACCTAGATTGTCTCCATATCTATTTTTGTTCTGTCACACTCAGTATTGATTTTTGTCCTCAGGTTTGTATCCTCATGACATAAGGTGGCTGCCACAGCTCTGCCCTCACAGTTTCACAGGACATTGCACAATGGCCAGAAATAGAGAGTGTCAAGAATTGTGCAAGGTCTGAGATCTAATACTACTTTCAGGCTAAAAATTAGTGTGCCACAGTTTCATAGACATTGACAAAAGACATATGACCCCGAGTAAGTCAGAGATGGACAGTTTATTACTCATAACAAAAGCAATGGCCACAGTGTCATAACTATTTTGAGCCATTTCCCAAAGTCACAATTCCCACAAAGGCAGTATGACAAGTGTCTGGTGATGCCTTCATATTGTGTGGATTGTTTTACACAAGAGGAACCTTGACATTAGGAAATTCTAATCTTTTGATACATGCAATAAACAAACCTTCTAGACTTTTGTGTTGGAAGAAGATACAATGTTTATTATTCTGGACATAAGCAAGCCTGCCCTTTTCTCCAAAACTAGTTCATCCTTGAAAACCATTCATTATACAAATTCCTTAAGAAATAGTCTGTAATAAAAGGGCAGTGAGTAGAGAAACATGAGAATTCCCACACAGAGAGCATACCCCAACCTCATGCCCCTTGTTAAAAGTAACAAAATATTTTCCAAAGTTTCCTGGAAGTCTTTGATTCATTTAATATATTTGAACCTCACTTGTGTGCTTACTTCTAACAATAGCAGGGGAAATGGGAGTGCCAAAATTGACTCTTTTATTAATCAATATTTAATTACTAGTACTAAGAAAGAGCCCATTCTCCCCTACAGCCCATGACTCTCCCAAACTCTGGGAAAAAAAAAAAAGAAAGAAATTGGATTTTTGTTAAAAAGCAAAAATGGAGGATTATTATCAGGTAGGTAACCAACAAATAGAGACTGCTAAACCTGGTGTGTGTGCATCCACAGCAATCAGGATAAATTGTCCTTTAAACAAAATTTAAAAACTCTTATTTATAAGTGTGGCTGCATTATGGCAATTGTAATAGGCAGACAAATGGGCTTCTTTTACTTTGGGTTATTGAAAAGAGTGTGTGTGTGTGTGTGTGTGCGTGTGTGTGTGTGTGTGTGTATGCACATGCCTGAGTGAGCACATGAAAAAGAGAGAGAGAGAGAGAAAGGGAGAGAGAAAGATCATATTTTTAACAATGGTTATCTATGAGTAATGATATTATTTTGCTGTTATTTTATCTACATTCTCTAATTTTCCCACATTGAATACACATCATAGTAACTGATTCACAGTAGGTGCTTATTAAAAAGTTATTAAATTAATTAATATGTAATTTTTTAGCTTTATAATAAAGGAAATCTATGTTGGGATACTCTTCTAAAAAATCTTTGAGTATTAAATTATGTTGACATTTTATTTTGGTTTTTTTTGTTGTTCACTATTAATCACTTTCTTAAAGCATATATTATTAAAAGAAAACAGTATCTAATATAGCTACTGTATGCCAGATGATACTTTTATCATATACTTCAGTATTTTATTCATCTTCTCAAGTGTTTTTTGGCCAGATCAAATGGACAGTACCTTATATAACCCTGAATATCAGTATGGGTGCCAGTAGGGAAACTATCTAAGGAGCTCTAATATTCCATTTATAAACTATAAAACTGTATTATCTGTGCATCTTTTAGATTTTTTTTTCAAGCAAAATATTTCTCTCATTACAGAAGGTGTTGGATCATAGCTATTTCATATGAAAAAATAAATAAATAAAGAAGCATTCACATGAAAGAATCAGCTGGATGCTATGTTTATGGCCTGGACAATTATACTGTTGAAAAGCTGAGCAGGTTTCTGGAATCATATAGTATATTCCAAGTTAATAGACTTTTGTTTTGTTTTGTTATGTTTTGTTTTCTCTGTGTGAACTCACCAAGAAATCATGATCAAGAAGTCATTTTGATTGGGGGAACATTACTTGTGAAATGTGGGGAGGCCCCAAAATGGTTTAAACCAGTTCAACACCAAAGTCCTGCTAAGGTATCATAGGCCTATGCAGATTCTTTAGTACTGTTTCTTCTTACAATGCACTTGATTATTCATTCCACAAACATACAATGAGTGCTTATTATGCCTTGTGGATATGAAGATGAATAAGACATAGTTTGTGACCTCAAGGGCATTCAGAAAACTCCATTAATACAGAAAACTCCAATTAAATGGTATTCTTCCTATAATAAGAATGCAAAAAGGAGATTTAATTACCTAATGATCAAAGCAAGTTCCCAAAATGTGTCTCCAGTCTATGAGTCTAAGTTAGTGAGGTGGAAGGTAAGGCAAGAAGCTTCTAGTATGGAATATCATGAGGAAAAGAATGGAGCCTTGAAAAAAATATGATGGAGGATTAACTACCTAGAGACGGCTATGCTAGTATCCTGTAGGAATTTAGAAGGAGAGGAAATAATTTTTTTCCTTCAAGAGTCAAACTATAAAATTAAAACTCAAAGGGATCTATAAGGGCAAAGTATTCAAGAAAAACTGAATGATTCTCAAGAAAAACTACTTGCATTTTCCTTGAAATTGTTAGTACCCATAAAGAAAAATGGTTTGGGTCTTCCCTGGAAATGCAGGCCGAAGATGCAGAGAAGAAAATTTGACAGATAGAATGCTTCTTCATATATAAACTCTGGATTCTATGCCTAAAAGTTAAGGGACAGGGGCGTCTGGGTTACCCAGGTTAAGTGTCCAATTCTTGGTTTTGTCTCAGGTCATGATCTCACGGTTTTGTGAGTTCTAGCCATGCATTGAGCTCTGCGCTGTCAGCATGGAGCTTGCTTGGGAGTCTATCTCTCTCCTGCTGGCTCTGCCCCTCCCCCCCCTCACTCTGTCTCTCTCTCTCAAATAAATGAATTAATTTAACAAAAAGTTAAGGGACAGAATTTTTACCATAGTAAATTCATCAGAGTAATAACTGTCTCCTTGTGAGGCCCCTTAAGAGAAAACCCAAAACTTTTATCTTGGGAGTCACCCTCAGCAAGTTCCCAACAAGCAGGTGGGCATTTTGAATAGGAAGCTGAGGGGTTTAAGGAATAGTGGGAACTTTACTGCCTTAGTTTGGATCCTCCCAAAATCAGACCCTGAGGCAAGCATTTGGGAGGCACAAATGATCAACAAAGAAAATGTGATGGGAAAAGGGAGAACAACAACGACAACAACAAAGATGTGTTAGTGAACAATTTGCTATTTTAGTTCACCAGTGTTTTTTTTATTTATTTTTTTTTAATTTTTTTTTAATGTTTATTTATTTTTGATACAGAGAGAGAAAGAGACAGAGCATGAATGGGGGAGGGGCAGAGAGAGAGGGAGACACAGAATCGGAAGCAGGCTCCTGGCTCTGAGCCATCAGCCCAGAGCCCGACGTGGGGCTCGAACTCACGGACCGCGAGATCGTGACCTGAGCTGAAGTCGGACGCTTAACCGACTGAGCCACCCAGGCGCCCCAGTTCACCAGTGTTAAATCCAATAGGCTCCATCTAAGAAACCAGGTATAATAGGTATCAGGATTCTCACTGAATGATGGGACTCTCATCTCCCATTATTGAGAGTTGCTCTAGGGCCATTATTTCTTCCTACCCCACACATCCACATATGTCTGGGTTGCCTAAGTACAGAGAAGCCACTTTGGGGGTTCCCAAAACTTCCCACTCCCCTTGAGTAGAGAAGTGAGAATCAAGTACTTGAAATAGGAAGCTGTAGGGGCGCCTGGGTGGCTCAGTTGGTTAAGCATCCAACTTCAGCTCAGGTCATGATGTCAAGGTTCAGGGGATCATGTCCCACATGGGGCTCAGTGCTGACAGCTCAGAGCCTGGAGCCTGCTTCCAATTCTGTGTCTCCCTCTTTCTCTGCACCGCACCCCCACCACTTGTGCTCTGACTCTTCGTCTCTCAAAAATAAAATAAACATCAAAACATTTTTAAAAAGAAAAAGAAATAGGAAGCTGTCAGCTTGCTGGTACCAGAGCTTCAAGGAACTTGGGTGATCCAAGTAAGGGAATATGGGAATAGTATTTGCTTCAAAATACCCCGTTATATTTCTGTTTTCTCATGCCTCACATGGAGTCCTCACTGTTACATCTTCTCAGCATTGTGGCCAGTCAAAATCTCTTGGAAAAAAAAAAAAACTTAAAGCAAAAGATTAATGAAGCTACTTCCATCTCCTACTGCTGCAGCTCCTATCATGAGTGTAACTGGACCTAAATTGGTGTTGGTCTGTTTCTGACAGGTTGAATATTCAGCAACAAAGGTAACTGGATCAATGTTCATAAGAGGGACTCCATGTTACTGGGTTGCTTACAGAGTAATAATGCAGCTGTGATGGAACTGGGTTTTTATTGTAGGTAAATCTATCTAGTGGCTGTGTGAAGTTAATTTGAAAAGGCTAATCCTGAAAGCAATGATCCTAGATAGGACACTTCTATTATTAGCATGTGTTAGAGATAACAAAGACCTAATCTAGAGAATGAAAGAGTAGGTCTGTCTTTACCTCAAATAAACATAAAGAATCCAGGAGCAAGATCGTCATCTTTATAGTTACTGGTCAAGTTGGAAGGATAGTTCATATTTTCATAAGTACTGGAAGTGTGTAGTTGGAAGATATTTAGAAAGAAAACATGTCAGTTCTCTTATTAGTTACTGTACCCTTTCATTTTTGACAGTAAGAGTCTGATAAATTACCCCAACAGTGTTTTTTTAAACTGTGATATGCATACACATCATCTGGGGATCATATTCATATGCCAATTTTTATTCAGTAAATATGGGGAGAGGTTTGAGGGTTCACATTTCTAAGATTCCAGGAGATGCCTATTTTTTTGTTCTGAGATCACATTTTAAGTACCAAGAGCACAGGTTGTTTTAGGATGCCTTATCTGCTCTTATTCAGACTTAGGTAAGAAATTAAAAACAAGAACATATTTTGAAGGTTGCTCTATCCGTATCCATATTTTATGTACTTATGTCACAAAATCATCTATTAGTTAGGCTACACACAGCTGAAGCAAGGTGATTTCCTACCATTCTAATTGAAATCAAGGGCCTGTATTAATCAAAATATCCAAGACTCACTCACAAAATGAGATATCACAGGTTGATTATAGAATAAAGTCTTTCTCTTGCCATCTCATTGCTTAAATGAATTTATTGAATATTTTTATGCCAAAACACTTACATACATCCCACCTACAAACTCACTGAATGTTAGATCTAAAACTTGAGAGATCATATCATCTAATCTCGTCAATGTGGCATGAAGAACATAGATTGCTAAGAAAATAACAATAGTAAAAACACCCTCATCATTCAGGTTAAAACTTTTTAACAAGGAAATTATGTTAGCTTGGCTAAGTAGTTGCTTTTCAATAGTATACTCCTTGCTCTTTTGCTTAAATGCCTGTTGGTTTCACTAATGACTTTAGGAGTCAGAAAGATTAATCAGGCTGAATTTGCTTTACAAAACACTGTTGGGATTCCCCGTTTTAGATTTGTATCACATTTAATATATTTAAATCCTTTCCATCATTACATTCCCAAAGACATATTTAAATAAGGACACATATATCAACTCTGGAAACCAGAATTCAAGGAATTACAGCAAGATACAATTCAAGTGAGACAGATTTGGGAAATGGCTGAATGATTCAGCACCGCTAAAAAACAAAAACCAGATGGGAGAATTAATATAGATGACCTCAGAGGAACTAACTAGTTCCTTGGTTTGGAGTAGCTGTGTAGAATGTACCCAAATTTATTCAGAGGGTCAGCTGATGAAAAGGCAAACCTTCACCCAAAAGGGTTTTCCTTTAGGAAGCATGCAAAAAGTAGTCCATTCACAATGAATAAGGGAACTTAGGGGAGCTTATTCCTAGCTCATATTGGATGTCCACAGACTCCTATGTCTACCTTCTTTCTGACATTTAGGAAATAAGGACTCTAGTTTCAAGATGAGAGATGGAGCACTCGCCCCAGATGTTCTCACCTCCAAACACACACACCCGCACTCACATGCACAGACATGCAACACACGCACGCACACACGCAACACATGCATGCAACACACGCACGCGCACACAACACACACGCGCGCACACACAACACACACACATAACACATACACAAACACACACAGCTTAAGAAACAACCAACGGGGGCGCCTGGGTGGCTCAGTCGGTTGAGCGGTGGCTCGGCTCAGGTCATGATCTCACAGTCAATGAGTTCAAGCCCCACGTCGGGCTCTGGGCTGACGGCTCAGAGCCTGGAGCCTGCTTCCGATTCTTCGTCTCCCTCTCTCTGACCCTCCCCGGTTCATGCTCTGTCTCTCTCTGTCTCAAAAATAAATAAACGTTAAAAAAAAAATTAAAAAAAAAAACCAACCAACCAACCAAACAAAATGTGTCATAAATTGTGAGTCAATCCTCCCCAAAGGATATAAACAAAAGGAAAATAGCAGAAGAAAGGAGCACCTAAGAAGCTCACGGGAAAATTCTGTGCCACAGAAGGGAGGAGCAGGAGCCTCGGTGCCACTCGTGTAGAGAGAGGCAGAAGCTAAGAGAAGAAGGAGCTTCAGAATCAACCAACAGAGCAGTTAGTTACTATATTTGGAATCATTTTGCAGTTCTTGCCATTTCCAGATAATAATCAGTGGGAACTCTATATATCAAAATCTATAAGATGTAGTCAAAGCAAAGGAAATGTACTATCTTAAATACACTCACAAAAAAAAAAAAAAGGAAAGTTGTAAATAAATGAAATGTGGGTTTTTAAAAATATTTATTTAATTTGGGGACAGGGTAAGCAGGGAGTGGGGGCGCAGGGTGGGGAACAGAGGATCTGAAGCTGGCCTTGCTCTGTCAGGGTGACAGCAGTGAGCCCAATGTGAGGTTCGAACTCATGAACCACAAGATCATGACCTGAAGTCGGCTGCTCAACCGACTGAGCCACCCATGTGCCGGTGAAATGTATTTTAAACTGAAAGGCCTTGGAAAATAACCGCCAAGAGAGAAATCGGTATTCATGATTAAAATAGAAATAGATTTTTAGCCAAGAATATTTTTGGAAAAGAAACAAAAAGAATGCAATTACCCAGCCATATGTTAAAATATACTATAAGCCTTAAGCATTTAAAAACATTGTGGTATTGACATGATGAAAGACAAATAGATTTTGAAAACAGAATAGCCATAAAACACCAAGGTATAAATGAAAAGATTAACACATCGGACTATACAAGTAAAGCTCCAACATGTCTAAAAGCACCATAAAGATGAGTAATAAGTGCCTAAGAGAAGAGATTGCAATATATACAACAAAAGGATAATATTCTTCACTTATCAGAAATGTTTACAAATAAAAGCAACCCAATAGAAAGAAATAGAAAAAGGCTATAGACAGACAATTCCAATAGAAAAAAGAGAAGAAAAATACAAATGATTATATTCCCATTAAAAAAGAAAAAAAAAAACCCAGTTCATTAAAAATTACAAAATATACCCAAAGCTTAATTTCTGAATACCATTCTTCAATAAAATGAACCAGGCCTTCTTGAAAAAGTAGCTGATTCTAGTGCTATAGCCTGGAGCATCTAGTTGTACCAGAAAGCAAAAAAAAGTGATCAAATAGTCAAAAGAGTCAGGGTGCCTGGATTTCTCAGTTGGTTAAGCACCGACTTCTGCTCAAGTCATGATCTCACGGTTCGTGGGTTCGAGCCCCACGTCAGCCTGTGCTGACAGCTCAGAGCCTGGAGCCTGCTTGGATTCTATGTCTCCCTTTCTCCCTGCCCCTCCCTTGCTTGTGCGCTCGGTCTCTCTCTCTCTCTCTCTCTCTCTCTCTCTCTCTCAAAAATAAAATAAAATAAACATTAAAAAAAAACCGCACACACAAATAGTCAAAAGAGTTGACTTCAGTAGTTCCCAATGACTAACGCTGGAATAACTTGAACACTTTAATAAATAACCATATCATTGTATTATAATTGAAAGAATACAGTACATACCCATGAGTCCCTATTGGCATAAATACATGATTGAATAAATAAGAGAGGGAAAATAAAATTTTTCATTTAATTTAATTTAAAAAATGGAAGGAAAAGGGATAAGTCCTTCTTACAGAATAACTGCAACTAGTAACTGTGTGAGGAATGAAGGAAGTAGAAAGTCGCCATTAGGATACCACAGTAGTAATTTCCTCAGACAAGATCCACCAATGAATGCAAAAATCAGTGGGCAAAACTAACATAATTTATGTAGTTTCAAAGTATCTTCCCCCAAATACATTAATTACTGTGGTGATTTTAACATTTGACCACAAATTCTTTGATGTTCTTCCCTGCAGATGGTGAAGTTTAATTCCCTTCCCCTTGAGTGTGAGCTAGAATTAGTGATTCCCTTCTAACATATAAACCATTGAAAAGGAAGAGCTATAATTCAGCAATGGAGAATCCTATCAAACATGACCTTTATCAAGGTCAACATCACTAGTAATAAATTGTGCTGAGAATGGATCTTGAAAATTAAGAAGTTGGATCTCAATCTACTTCTAACATGAAGAAGAGATAAGAAATTACTGCAGTAGTCTGTATGAGAAATTACTGACCCTGAGCAAGAGACTTAGTCTCTCTGCATGGAACCCATAAAATGGAAATTATACTATTTTACTCTTACTAGAACTTTATATGAATAAAGCATCACATTAGGTATTGGAGTGGTTTAATATTTAAATAAGAATTTAGTATGCACTTTCTGTTTGCAAACACAAAACAAAACAAAAAAATTTGAGATAACCTATCTGAAGGGTGTGTGTGTGTGTGTGTGTGTGTGTGTGTGTGTGTTGAGGTTGGTAGAATAGGAGGTAGGAGGAGAAAAGAAATTAAATAAGACTAATAATCCAGCACATCCCAAATTCCGATATACAAATGTGAAACATACGCAATGGTTAAATAAAATACTAGACTATAACAAGCCCCTCCTAGTTATACAGCTTCATAATCCTATATATTGTAGTTAGAATTCCCTCATTTGTTGCATTGAGGAGGATATATAACAATATACCTATAGGTTAAAAAGTAGATGTAATTATTATTTATCCATTTAAACACTGACCTTCATTCTGTGTGGACAGCCATTGCCTTATGGAATCCTAGATCTGATCATTTTCTAATAAACTACCTCAAGCAGATCAAAGCCTTCCTTGAGAAAAATGCATTTTTATTGCCATAAACTATCCTGTTTGGAATGCCACTTAGCTAATATTACTCCCTTTCCTTTATCTAAACTTATCCTCCCTCTTTCTAGAAATACATCTTTATGATTTTATCTATATATTTTATTATTACTCTAATTGGTTTTTTCAGCTTGGCAAAATCCCCCACATTGTATTATAAAGAAGCTTTTCCTTGAGGCTCAGTTTTAATATATGAGCCACAGAGCAACTATGTACTATTAGCCACATGCCAAATGGAAGAATGCTAAAATATACCATAATGTGAAGCTAGGAAAATATGCTGAAATTCAGACAAAGAAAGTTGAAGTATAAGGGAAAGCACATACTGCAAAATAATAATAATAATAATAATCATTAATCATCCCATCCAAGAAAGCTTTTGAAGTCTTTTGTTGCTAATTTTCTAGTGAAGTGTCTTTGGTATCTTCTTGCATTAAAGGTTCATTTGTAACAAAATAACATGAAAAAATTTATATGGAGATCATTTCAGGTAGATAATTTACCTGGGTGCTTGTAATGTAGTCAGTAATATTTCAGTCAGGAAAGAAAATGTTAATGGAAAGAGCCATTTTATTCTACCTAAAGGATATTTCTAGCCTCTAAATATGTTTCAGAAAAGCACTAGAAATAAATTATCACAATGCTACATACCGAGATTCAGTGAACAGGTGTGTATGAGCTTCATCCTGGATGAAAATAACGAAAATAACTTCCTTATTTAATTGATAACTTACCAGTAAAGTTTTAAAATTTCAGCAATTTTTGTCTCAGAGGAAATGAAGAAGAATTTCAGGGAATGATTTAGAAAAACACAGACAATAAACTTCCCCCTATTGTATTTTTTTCCTCTATTGTTTTGATTACACAGTCATAGAAGAGTAATTTAATGAGATATTGATTTTTCTTACATTTCTGATGTAGTCCCTTTTCATTTCTTTCTGCAATGAGACAGTCAGTCCCTTCTTGGAGAAGTTTGTGTGCAGTAGCTCATTGAAGGGATTACACTTGGTTGATGTGTCAGGGTTAAGAGAAGAGACCAGAAAGAGGAAGGGAAGAAAAAAAATAGTGTCAGAGAAATGAGAAAGATTCTCAAGTCTGAGAGAAGAACAGAATTAACTGGAGTAAATAGGTATCTTCTAGCCCATCAGAGATAGCCCTGAGGAAGTCTCAGGACCAAAGGAGATGGCTACATGCAGAATCCAGGTAAGCTAGACTCTGTTGCGAGGGCTCAAAATGGCTGCAAAGTTGCCTACGCCAGAGTGTGGAATCATGGAAATGGAGTTGCTGAATTGTGTGAGACCACAAGGGTTTAGAGAATAAAGATGTTATCAGTGGGATGCACTAAATATGAAAGAGTCCTTGCCTTGCTTATTAGTAATCATACTATCCTCATGAACTCTGTGCAATCCAAAGTATGAGAGTGCTTCAGCTTCCACCTAATAAAGGACTGCAGGATTACCTAAGTACTTGAGTTTGGCAAGTTAAGACTCATGATGTCTTCACATGTTTATATAATCACACATTAACTTTTCAAATTTTTCTTACTATTTCTTATTCTTCATTGATTGATATATAAACACCTCAGATAATCATCATGGTTCTGTCGAACTCCAGATTTCTTCTTATTGACCGCATTTTTTCAACCTGTTTTCTCAAATTTTAAGAGTTTCAACTCCAACACACATGCACACACACACACACACACGTGCACACACACACACACACACACACACACACACACACACATAACCTCTATAGTTTTTTTCCAGTGCTCCTGTATATGGACTATGTGGATTCATTTCCCTTCAAATTAATGGAAGCTGACAATTATAGGCCAGTTTATGTCTTTGTAATGGAGCATTCCCATCCACGTTAAAGTTAGTGCAGTGTCTACAAAGGATCTCTTCCTTGTACTAGCACTTCCTGGTTTAAGAAACCAAAAAAAAAAAAAAAAAAAAAAAAAAAGGAAAAAGAAACCAAATCATTTTTGTAACATTAATAGTGTTGCTACTTTCAAAAGAAATCTCTCAGTAGAGGATCTACAGTGAACACACAAAACACAAAGAAAAGGGAACCAATGCATATCTACAGAAAATCATCAATTTACAAAGAAAGACAGCAAAAGAGAAAGAAAGGAATAGGGAACTACAAAACAGCCGGTAAACAATAAAATGGCATTAAGGTCTTATCAATTATTACTTTAAATGCAAATGAAGGGGCGTTTGGGGGTTCAGTCATTTGAGCATCCAACCTTGATTTTGGCTCAAGTCATGATCCCAGAGTCCTGAGAATAAACACACCTGGGGTTCCACACTGAGCCTGGGGACTGCTTGAGATTCTCTCTCTCCCTCTCTCCCTCTCTCCCTCTCTCCCTCTCTCCCTCTCTCCCTCTGCCAATTGCCCCGCTTACTTATGCACACACACTCTCTATATATAAACATTCTTAAAAACTTTTAAATGCAGGGGCTCAGTCAGTTGAGCAACCGACTTCGGCTCAGGTCAAGATCTCATGGTCTGTGAGTTCGAGCCCGACATGGGGCTCTGTGCTGGCGGCTCTGAGCCTGGAGTCTGCTTGGATTCTGTGTCTCCCTCTCTCTCTGACTCTCCCCCGCTCATGCTCTGTCTCTGTCTCTCTGTCAAAAATAAATAAACATTAAAAAAAAAACTTTTAAATGCAAATGGATTAAATTCTCCGATAAAAAGGCATAGAGCAGCTGACTGGATAAAAACAAAACAAAAAACAAAAAATAAGACTCAACTGTGTGCTGCATACCAGAGACCCACTTCAGTTTTAAGGGCACACATAGGCTCAAAGTGAAGTATGTGGGGCTGGGGGAGATATTCCATGTAAATGGAAACCAAAAGAAAGAAGGGGCAGCTATTCTTGCATCAGACAAAATCAATTTTAAGTCAAAAACTGTAATAAGAGACAAATAATATAATTACATAATGATAAGAGGGTCAATTCATTAAGATGACATAAAAATTATAAATATATATGCACCCAACATCACAGCACCTAAACATAGTAAGCAAATACTAACAGATTTGAAGGGAGAAACAAACATTATAATAAAAATATATGTTTGATATCTCTCAAGCATTCACTAAAGAGGGACTATAAATACGCAAAGTAAGGATCTGAGGCCAGAACTCTGAAATCTCCAACATTTAGAAGTAAGAGAAATGAGGGGGAACCAGCAAATGAAACTAACAGAGTGGAAAATGAGATAGGAGAAAAATCTAGGGGAGTGTGGTGTTCGATAAGTCACATTTCAGAGGGGCTTGCAAGTAGAGAATACTCATCTATGTCAAATGCTACAGCATTGTCAAGTCAGACAAAGACTGGAAATTGACCACTGAACCAACCTGGAGGTCACAGATAACCATGGAAAGAGTAGCCTCAGTGGTGTGGTGCTGGCAGAAGCCTGATGAGAATGTATGGAAGAGAGAACAAGAGAAATTGGAGCCTTTGCCTGAAATAGAGCCCAAATTTAGGATTTTTGCCCTTTTCTAAAATATCTGTACAGAGAAAAGGTGAAGAGAACATTCACTGTTCTGAAGCCAGGTGACCATGTCACCTCAGCTCCTAATGCACTCTTTGATAAGCTTTTTTTTGTATATGTGTACAATCCAAGATCCCCCCACCTTTCCAAAACCTGTTTCAAGATTCACAGCAAAGTGCCCACTTGCATTCTTACCCAAATATATAAAACTTCTGTGAGATATATTTTTATATTATAGATGCAATAAATTTTATATTTAATATATTTTTATGCTCACATATTTTTATAGATAGTGTGTATACAAGTAAATTTGGGAAGTTTGATTTATTTATAAAGTGAAGATGTATTAAGTTGTATTGAAAGAGCAGGAAGAGAAATGAGATGGTAAATGAAAGAGGATTGAGGACGTGAGAGTTTCTTGTTACTTGGGAAGAAATTGGATCACCTTATAATAACCAAATTTCTTCTATCTTAAAAAAATATTATCAGTAGAGTGTGAAAAACAAATGCATAAAGACAGAATTGCAACTTATTTGCAAAATTCTTACTTAAAACATCCACTTTGAGTAAATGCTTAAAAATCCCTAGATAAGGACAGACATATTGTTATGTGTCCTCATGGCAACCTGCGTTTATCTTATTTTAGTGTTTATCACGCTTAGTGGTTAATGTTTGTATAATTGACCTTCACCCTAGACTTTAAGTTCTGTAACAACAGAAACAAAATCTATCCTGTCTACCAAAGTAGTCTTAGTAATGGTGAATAACAGATGCCTAGTAAATATTTTAAATGAATAAATGAATGAATATTACAATTGCAGAAATATAGTGAGTCTGTGGTATGCAAGGCTGGAAATAAATATTTTGATAGATCTCAAAGTCTCAAAATTTATATAGAATTAAAAACAATTTCACAAACTAAAAGAAAAATCATACAATGAGTTCAGAGAGTTGGTTACTAGTACAAAGTACAAATAATAAAATTAAACTTGTATTCACCTTGGAAGAGTAAGTAAAATTCATAAATGAAAGAAGTATTGGTAGATTTCTATTAAAAATATGTGTGCTTTTGTAAATTATTTCTTCATGCAATAAAAGAGGTAACTACTCATTTGCCCACTGGCTTATTTTCAGTATAGAAAATTTCCCCCTGTAATATATCAATATATAATGAAAAATCAGCAGGGGGGGGAGAGAGAGAGAGAGAGGATTCACATATATCAATATCTAATATTTAATGAAAACACAACATAGAGAGAGAGAGAGGACTCAGGTTCCAGAGTCAGGGAGTCTGGGGCTGAATTCCAGAATAGCCATTTACTAGCCATATGTCATTGGACAAATTGCTTTTCTCTGTAATCCTCTTTCTTCATCTGTAAAGTAGAATCACCACAGTACCTGCCACATAATGGGAGCATTAAGTAACTTAACACATGTAATTCATGGAGAATGACTGGCACACAGGAAACCCACAATAAACATTTGTGGCTGTCATTACTTTAAATGATTGTCAGTACTGCATTTCCTTCCTACTTACATTACCTGCTTTACTTAGACTGCAAAATAAATGAAAAAAATACTAGGCACTATCATCCTCATAATGGGGCAGACTCCTAGCTCTTTCCCCAGATCTGTCCTTCCCTTCCTCTAGAGAAATAGAATTATTTGTTAATGTAGCCCCCAGATATTTTCAAATTTCAGCTTCCCAGTTGCTTCCCAGCTTTGTGTGGATCAATGACCATCAATGTAACCTAACTGAATACAGTCATTTGCAGTTCTGGGTACTGTGGTATAGGATATTTAGAATTGTTAATGTGATTAGACATAGTAATTCATGATATGTTATTTCTTTATATGTAAGCCATTATTCTATAACAGGGTAGCATTTATTCTGTGGTAAATTCTAAGTTGTTCCTACTGTTCATTTTCTTAAAAAATTGTTTATAATGAAGACTTTTTTTTTTTGAAGAAAGTAACCTTAATAAGTAAATGTAAAGTGAGGCTGTGATCCTGTGGAACTGTCAGAATGGATGATCTTGACCCTTGGATTCCAGATGGATCATTAAAAAAAATCCTGCCAATTATTCCCTAATTTCACACTGTGCACTCCATCTGTTACCTCACTTGCTTTGGTTAGAGGCTGCTTGTCTGCCTTATTCTCCACCACTCCACAGAGACAAAACTCAACTGACATACACGCATATTATGTGTAAGCATATGTACTTAGAATGTCTATTAGAAGAATTCAAGGACAGAATATAAGCAAGGAAAATAAGACATTTCACAATAAAACGTTAAAATCTATCTCACCAAGTTTAGGAAACATAAAACAAAGCCAAAAGCAAACAACTAGACTAACCAACCAGAACTAAATTGTTAGAGGAAACGTTGAACACTTATTTATTCATTTAACATTTAGGTTAGAATTCAGATCCAGAGCATTAATGCATTTTAGCTTAAAAGGTACTGAATTTGTAATAAAAGCTCTTAATGAGCATATAGTCTAAAGATATCATAAATGGCATCTGGAGTTACTAACCCGGTCCCTAAATGGCAATCAGATTTGGGATTAAAATTATCTAATTTGGTGAGTCAGCTCTGTTTCATTCAAAATTATGTTATGTGACTAAATCCATTGTTTCAAGAGCTTAAAGGAAATTTCCAACAATATGTATGCTTTCTTTAATATTATAAATATTAAAATAATAAAGCAAAAGAAATATGCATCCATGCTAGACAGTGACATCCTCACAATACCTGACACATAAGAACGTCTCCATCAATATGTACCAGACTAGTGATCTTAAGTAAAACTATATAGTTAAATCCATTATGTTCACTATGAATATGAATAAAACATAGGGTAGCAGATTAAAGGGTGACATTTATTTATGCTCTTTACTATTTATTTTAGCAATGTCTACAAGGTTCTGGACCCACTTTACACTCTGCCATTTCGTCAGATATGCAGTTGCAATACATATGGTAATAATTAGAGCAGTTAGAATATGAAAACAGTTTAAAAGCATAAGTTGCATATTCTTATGACACTGTTCTTGAATGTTTTTAAAGGACTACTGGAAACAGCATCCTTAAGACTGCTGCCACTTTAGTCTCTTTTCCTCAAGTATTCCTCTTCCAGTGTATCTTCAGCTTGCACGTGGTTACTGAGTCATTCAAAGTGCAAACTTGATTTTATTGAAAAAGGGAAATCTTTAGGCATAAAATATGTCCAGAAGGCAAATCTTTTCATACAAAATAGAACCAAACCAAGAGAGTGACAGGTATAGTGGGGTACAGGCACTAGCCAGGCTTTGTCCACTATGGAATCAAGCAGTGACATTTACAACAGACAGAGGTTCATGATGAGAGGAGAAGAGAGTAAAGAAGATAAAATGTTTGACCAGGAGCTGGTAAGTTGGCTCAGGTCCAAGGATTTCTATCTGAACTCCTCAGGGCTGCAGGCAGAGGTCTTTCTTTATCCTGGAATAAATTGCTTTGCTGCCCAAGTAAAAATGTGGCCCAACTGTTGATGAACTACAAAGCTTTGGGGCCTAGAGAATGTGTCAGGAGGTGACCCCCTTGCCAACAATTTCAGTGGTTTCCTAAATACCAACTGCAGTGGTAGTAATCAGTCAGCCACAAGTGATTTTGTTAGCTGTGGTCAGGAATTGGAACTAGCATGGAGGGGCATAATGGATGCTGTGGTAACAGAAATACTCTTCATGAACCCAAAAGCAATGTGCCCAAGAACTCCCAGAATAACACAGTAAGAATTCAAGAATTTTTCAACAACGATAGGCCAAATTGAGATAAAAATTGGTGCCACATTGGTTACTACAAAATGAATGGACGTTTAGGGATTGAGGATTCAGCCAGAAGACAAGCTAGAATATCTAAGGACAAATAATATTTGCTAAAGAGGTTTCACATGATGGCTTAAGAGAGAAAATAAGCAAAGGACAATCATCTGACATTAACTTATGGTCATACTCCATTAAGAAAAGACCAGAGAATTTAAACACTAAAATACTCAGAACTCAACCGTATATCTGACCTAAATATTATCAGGAAACTTCAAATTTAAAAATGTATACAAAACAAGAAGCAAGAAAGCAATTAAAATTGTATTAATCCACAGATAAGTTTCAATCAAGGTAATGGGATTTTAACTGAGAAACCCCATAAGTGATTGCAACATGTAATGCATCAAATAAAGGATTTGAGCACACAAAATATTTCATGTTTTTTGAAATATAACAGAGACTGTCTTCTCTGTATTTTGAGCACATTCTTCATGACATCCCGTTGGACTAACTGGACCTTTATGGATCATTCCTCTCCAGATAGTCTAGGACTGAGATATACCAGTCAGCAATGGTTTGTACGGTAATAAATGGAATGAATCTCCATGTACTGGTACGATGTACAGTCAGAACTTCCAATATTCATTTAGTTTAGTAAAATATGGGGTCTAGGAGTCTTGACTTAAAATTCTCCCTATTTTCTCCAGACCTCAAATGGATTTTAAAACATGTTATCACTGACTTCACTTCCTGCTGGCCACACATTGTGCTGTTGAGTGTGACAGCACTCATTTCCCCATATAGATGTGATATTCCCCATACTACATTTTTTAATTTAAAAAGGTTATTAAAATAAGACAGCTTATTTTTAGAGCAGTTTTAGGCTTACAGCAAAATGACGAGAAATGTACAGAGAGTTCCCATATAGTCCATGTGTCCGTACATGTACAGCCTCTCCCAGTATCAAAATCTCACTCCAGAGAGATACGTTGGTTATAATCAGTGAACTTATATTGGCTTATCATTATCACCCAAAGTCCACAGTTTATATTAGGATTCATTCTTGTTGAAGGATATCATCATTCTGTACAATACTACAATGGTGGATAAATCTCTTTATACATTTGTCAAAACTAATATAGTGTACAACACTTCATTGTAGTATCATACAGAATAGTTTCACTGTTCTAAAAATCCTTTTTATTTCCCATTAATCCCTCCTCCCTCCCATCCCTGGCAAGCACCCTCTTTTGCTATTTTCATATCTTTGCCTATTCCAGAATGTCTTATAGTTGGAGTCATACCATATATAGACTTTTCAGATGAATCTCTTTCACTTAATCCTATGCATTTAAGTTTCCTTCATGTCTTTTCATGGTCTGATAGCTTAAGTCTTTCCAGCACGAAATAATATTCCATTATCTGGTATTTTATTTTCCACTCACCAAATGAAGGACATCTTGGTTACTTCCAAGTTTTGGCAATTATTAAAAAGCTGCTATATACATCCATGTGCAGGTTTTCGTGTGAACATAAGTTTTTTAATTTTGGTGGGTAAATACCAAGGACCACAATTGCTAGGTCATATGGTAAGAGGATGTTTAGTTTTGTAAGAAACTTCCAAACTGTCCTCCAAAGTGGCCATTTTGCATTTCTACCAGCAATGAATGAGAGTTCTTATTTGTCTACATCTGCATCAGTATTTGCCATTGTCTGTATTTTGGATTTTAGTGATGTGATTCTAATAGGTGAGTAGTGGTATCTCATTGTTGTTTAAGTTTTTGCAATTTCCTAATGACATGTGATGTGGAGCAGCTTTCCATTGGCTTCTTTGCCATCTGTATTCTTCCTTGTTGAAGCATCTGTTTAAATCTCCTGCCCGTTTTTAATTGGGATGTTGATCTCCTTATTGTTGAGTTTTAAGAGTTCTTTGTTTATTTTGGATAACAGTTTTTTATCCAATAATATCTTACACAAGTATCATCTCCCAGTCTGTACTTCTCTGTGTATTAGTCCCATTCCATCTTTAGACTCAGCCCACCTTTTCATAATCAAGCTTATTTTGGAAATAAAGTCAACAAAAGCAAAAATAATAACAACATATAAAGTGTCTCCTAATGTATCTCTTTTTTCGTCTTACTCATAGAGATGGTGACTTCCTGTATACTATCAAATAGCCCATGCCTAACAACAAATCTCTAAACTTCTGTATGGCCACGTATGACATTGTAATTTCTTTGCATTTTAGTTATCCTCCATTATTCTTCTGGGGAATTCTAGTTTCTTGAAAACCAACTCTTCTCCAAGAAGGGTGTGGTTCACAAAGGAACTGCAAATATGTGTTTGCTACTGAATTAAGTGAGGCCATGCAGAATGGCAGAAAGAACAGACAATGAAGTTGGGAGATTGGGCTCATTCTCAACTTTGCAATTACTGGCAGCAGGATTCTTAGGCAAATCACTCAACATCTTTACACCCCTATTTCCTTATCCGAATTGGAATTCAAATAACTACTAAGCCCACTTCAAATTGCAAGGCATAAATATATGCCTATCCTAGAAGCTGTAAAGTGCTATAAAATTTTAATTATGATTATTATAAATATGTAATAATGTGTCCCTAAAAACATTTTCTAGGCCAGCTGCTTTTGCATTATATCCCTGCTCCCCAATATGTAGGATTTCTTCTGTCATGTTTGTTGGCCTGTGACGGGCAAGCAATTACAGTGAGTAATTCCATTTTAGGAGAAGATAATAAAACGTGATATCGTAACTACCCACAGAGCTTCAAAAGTATTTATGTTTCCTCTAATAACCTGGTGTGATGCTGTTAATCTTGAGAAAGGCTGCCTGGCAGGTGCTAGGGAGCTGAATCTTCATATTCTCTCACTGTTTGCTGACTCTTCCACAGGGAAGAATCCAAGCTATTAAAATGCAATGGCCTTGCTCTATTTTTAATTACATTTAGTTTATTAGAGAACAATCAGATGCATAGTACTGGGAACAGACTTTCCCCATTACCTGACTGAAGGCCTAGAACATTTTATCATTTACAAAATGGGTCATGGGGAGCCATTCCTTCACCTCTCTTCACTGAGAGAAGCTAAAACACAATTTAAAGGAGTAAGAGAAATGTATCACTTCCAGAGGGACCTAATTCTTCATGGATGATTTTCCCTTCGATTCAGTTAAACTTTTTGTTCTAAAGCTCATCATCATAACCTTTATGTAAATAAGTAGGTACTGGCCAGGTAAACATAAGGATGGAAACTCCAAAATTATCTCTTCTGTATCAAGTACAGAGTCTCCATAAAATAAACCATAAATCTATAATATGTAATATTTCCTTTAGAAGAACTCTGCAGGTTATAAGGTATTAATAAACGTAATTCTCACAGGCTGCATTCCTTGGCTGACCAAATCAATCCAACTCCTCTCAATACATGGCATTATAAAAGCTGTAATTTCATGCGTTATTATGTGCAAATAGAATTTAAGAATGCTTTCCATTTTATGTACAAAGAAAGGTATATAGCATAGAAAAAGAATAATATATTTCCTACATTTATCATAAAGTTGTTTTCCAATCCCATTTGTTAACTCAGTCTATATTTTGGGCAAATGGCCATTATCATTAATCACTTAGTGCAGCCAGAACATGGCAGGGTGTGAAATGTAGGTTGTCTTTTTTTTCTCCCTTTCCATTTTGAGAGTGGAATTGTGTTACAGTTTCTAAACATTGTGTAGGACTATTGCAACTTTGAAAACACAGATGCAAGCAGAGGAAATGATTAAAGAAAGTATTAAACAATGGGCCAAGTAGGAGTGTTGACTTGAAAGTGCCGAACATTGAAGTTATGTGTTTATTTTGTTGTTGTTAATGTTAAATGCTTTCTAGTAAAGATTCTGGTCCCTCCTTAATCCCCAGGAATTCCTATTTAAAAAATAGTCAGTGACCACCCTAATAAGCTGAGTTGCACTTGAATAAGGGAGAAAAATCATTACTTATGAAGTATTTACTTCTATTTTCTAACTTTGGAAAAAATGAAAAATAAAAGTTATTGAACATACTCAGATTTTTGGCTTAACTCTGATCTCCTCTAGATTTTATAGAAATGGTTTTGTTTATCTTCTTCAATCTCTGAAAACAGAATGACAACAAGTGAGCGGAAATTGAGGTAAGTAGAGAGAACTATGTAAAAAAATACATTTACCATCTATTTTAAACAGTCAAAAGTAATTAATAAATATTCCTGTGGAGTCCATTTACACATTCAATGAATATGTATATACATCTACTGTATCCAAGGAAATGTCATCTATTGGAGATAAAATAGGGAGAAAATAGAATCTCATTCTCTGTGGTGCTTATGGACTCAGGGGAAAAAATTAATTATATTTTGCTAAGTGCTGTAAGAAATAAATAAAAGGAGCTTTGATATTATAATGGTTTGAGTGGAATGAGTAGGGGCAAGAGTTAAGGAAAGATTCATTAAGAAAATTATAATTAAGACTTGAAGAACAAAAGTTTCTAGAAATGGGTTCTAGAAAGACAGATTAACCTGTATAAAATCCCTGAGGGGATAAAGCAAATGGCATCTGGAGGAATTGAAAGAAGGGAATGTGTCTACAGCTTAGAGGTGAGTGGCATTAGATAAGGCTGCAGAAGCAGGTGGTGGGAGATGACACCAGGCTCTATGGGTCATGTGAAGTATTTGGGACTTCATAAGGACAATGGAAAGCCATTAAAAATCTTTAAGCAAAAGAATGACCAAATTATATTTCATAAATATAAATCTGACTTCATTATGGGATATAGAGGGATACCAGAGTTGTTACATAGATTGTTATTAGTGTAGAACAGCAAAATTCCCCAACTGTGCAAGTATCAGGTGATAATTTCATGAAGATGTATCATCTTAGATATTATAATTTTCCAAGTCTTCTGCTACTTATATAAAGTAACACTGGCTTTAAAAAGGCTGTTCAATGAAAACAGAGATAAGCACACTGAATAGAAATATATTAACAAAACTGAAAAATAAGACTTAGCAGCTATTTGAAGAGGGGTGAAAGAGTAGGAAAAGTCAAGAATAGTCCAGCTTTCTCAGCGAGGGCCTAAGAGCCGTTAAATCATCCTGGAACAAAAAGTAGTTGAGGGAATTTGTGTGTTTAGCCCTGTGGTTAACATAAAAGAATGTAAGACCTGTCCTGGTCCTCACAAAATTAGCTAAATGTCCAAATCCAAATTCTAAAATCAGAATAGACTATTTAAGAGGTGAATGCTACAATACTGAATTTACAGATAATGCAAACCTTAAATGAGCTGAAGTAGTTAGGAAAAGAACATTATGGAAGTTATGTCAGTTGCACTGTGACTTGATGAAATGGCTTTGGAGTTGAGTAAAGGGACAGTGCATAGTTACATTTAATTGCAGTACAGGGTTCCTGTGGAAGAGAAAGTGTTGTAAGAATGAACAGTCTTGGCAGATTCTGGATGGCCTTGAAAGAAAGAAATAGAAGCTCAGACTTGATATAATAGATATTATGAAATGATAGTAACAGGAAATTTGATGTTCCTGCTGATGGTAGTAAGGGATAAGCTGGAATTGACTGGCAGAAGATCAGGTTGAAGGCAAAGTATGAGGAAGTAAGGCCGTGTGAGAGTTCCAGGCATAAATCAACACATTTCTGGACCACAGAAATGTTAGTGAAAATGGACAGGGAAGGTGATTACTTTAAAAAAATATATTGTTAATTATTTCAAATGAACAGATAAAAATACAAAAGATGAGCTCCTATGTACCCACTACCCCAGTTTTATCAAATCTTACTAGTATTTTTTATATGCTTCTGATCTTTTTTACAAAGAATTTTCAAAAAAAAACATATATAACTGATATTCCATTTGCCTTTCTTAGATTACTATAGTAAATTGAGTTTTATCAATTCCATGAATGTATCTATATTTATACTGCATATTTACATAAAGTGCTACAATTTAGCATTTTATTTGTTTTTATACTTTATACGAGTGGCAGAAAACAGTATATATTATTCTGCAACTTATTCTTTTCACCCAAAACTATATATTTGACATTTAGCCATGTCAATAGATGATGTTTGTTCTTTTTAAACATTGTACAGTTTTGTGCTACAACTATAATGATTTAGATTTACATTCTTGATTGATAGACATTTGGGATATTTTTAGTTTGGGCTATTAAAAGCAATGCCCCAACATTCCTGCATTTCATTTTGCACAAGTGTTTACACATCTTATCTATGGATGTACCAAGAAGTGGAATTTGTTCACTGTATGGTAAGAGCATCCATCTTCACATTTATCAGCTATTGTTGACTTGATCTCCAAAATGGTAGTTTCTATTTTCACCAACTGTGAAAATAGAATGTATATTAGAAAATACACGTGTATTGGGGCACCTGGGTGGCTCAGTTGGTTAAGCATCTGACTTTGTCTCAGGTCATGATCTCGCGGTCCATGGGTTTGAGCCCTGCATCGGGCTCTGTGCTGACAGCTCAGGGCCTGGAGCCTGCTTCAGATTCTGTGTCTCCCTCTCTCTCTGCCTTGCCCTTGCTCATGCTCTGTCTCTCTGTGTCTCTCAAAATTAAATAAGCATTAAAAAAAATTAAAAAAAAAAAGAAAATACATGTGTATTAGTATATATATCCACTAATTTATTTCCATTATCACCAGGATATAGGCCTATTTTCCCTATTTGGTTTCCTCCTTTGGAAATAAATGATTAAATGTATGTCTATTTTTTGTTTGTTTGTTTGCACTTTTCTTTATCTTACTTAAGAAGTCCTGTATTATTTGGAGATCTTCAATTAAATTTCGCTGTTCATATTTAGTACTTTGGTCTACCTGAATATCATGTTGGTGTGCAGTGTGAGAAAGACATCTAATTTTCTTTTTTCTACTTTTCTGTCACTATATATAAAGCAATTTACCATTTCCCCTCTTTTTTATAATGTTAACACTGTCATATATTAAATCATTTTATATGTGTGGCTCTGTTTGCAGACCCTTTATTTTGTACCGTTGGTGTATTTTTGCTAATTCCACAGTTCTAATTATTATAGTTGTATAGTATGTCTACATATCTGGTAGAACAACTCTTCCCATCTTACTCTTTATAATTGCTATCCATTCTGCCTATTTCTTCTAATATATGAATTACAGGGGTGGCATTTCCAATTCTATCAAAAAGAAACGTTGGAAGTTGCAATTGTATTAACATTTTACGTTAATTTGAAGAAAACTATTTTGATGATACTGATATTTTTCAGAACAAATACAGATTCAGCTTTCTCCATTTATGTATGCCTTTTATGGTCCTCATCATTATTTTGTAATTTTGTACCCAGAGGTTTGAACACTTTTGGTCAGGCCTATTCCTGGGAAACATCACTTTTACTGCTATTGAGAACTAAAATTTTACTCTCTATGCCTCCCAATTAGTTTTGTCTCTGTATTATAAGATTTTTATATGTTGAGTTTGTATCCTAAAACTAAATCCTAAAAACTTATTAGAGAACATCAACTCTAATAAATTCTAAGAGTGTGAAAATTATTTTGAATATTCTATGAAAATAATCATAGTATCTACAAATAAGATTATGTCTCTTCAAACTTTTTCTCCTTACATAAATATTTATATTTTGAATATAAGGAAAATAATTTCTGTATTTAATAGCTCATTCTTACATGTTTAATTTATTGTAGTTACACATTGGGCTTATTTCTACAATCTCACTTTGTATTTTCTTTTTCTTTTCCTTTATCTTTGCTTCTCGTGAATGGGTCAAAAAAATTTTAATGCCAAAAAAAAGTTTTAATTAAACTACAAAAACAATAGTTATATGAGCAAAAAGGTGCATTATGTTATAAGCACTTACAAAGTTACCAACCATTTGCTTCATTAACATTTTCTATATTTTAAGTTCATACATGAAGATGATCAGATTTACCATTGGGGGGGAGGGGAGGAAAAAAGGTGCATTTATTATCAGCTCCATGTGTTCACTGTAGGTTCTGTTATTTATATGCAAGGCCCAGGTGACTGGAAGCACAGCTGTCGAGCATTTTAATAACCTGGACAGCCAGTTGTTTCTGCACAACATGACATCTTTACACAGGAGCAAACAGGAGCAAACAGGAAACAGCCAAGCACCCTGCACAGCAATGCACCACCTTACTCATTAACCAGCATTACTCATCTGCTATACCACTGTGCCTACAGCACAAAAATACACATAAGAAGAGATTAGAATTGTGTCTGATAAACAATCCTTTCAAAAAATCAAGTAGTTTCAGCTGAGAAGTCTTTCTACAAGTCTGGGTTCAAATTACCATTTAGGTCTGAAGTTAAATAACATATATAAATACATTTACACCAACTTTTGTAGGGTTTTGATTTTAAGGAATGAAGGCAATATTGAGGCAATCCCTTGATAGCATTAGGCTGTGTGTAATGGCTGCACACATTTCCTTAAAAGTCAGGAGGCCACAAATGAGGTTACCAATCTGTTTAATTTCAAACAAAAAAAGTCAGCCCTGTATAAACAAAAAGGAAAATTTATCTCAAATAGCCAACCCACTAATGAAATCTGAAGTCATTCACCTCACTAAATTACAAGAAATTAGAATAACAGCAACAAAATGGCACATAACATGAAATTTGCCACCTGAGGCAAAGCTCAAAACATGTAAAAAAAAAAAAAAAAAAAAACTAGACAAAATATCACAAAACAACCTTTTCAATAGCCAGTAGCTTGTTCAAAGGACTCTTCAATGGACTTTGTGTGTGGTCGTTTTCCCCCAAGTCTTTCATTAGTTATGTTGCTTTGTGACACATCATTTGCTTAAGAAGACACCACTCCTTCCTCCTCAAGAGACTTGGGGAGGACTCTTGCATTGTGAGCTGGACTTGGACTCCCTCTTGGCCATGGAGGGAGGACTCCTGGACCTACACCTGGATCTGAAGACAGAGGAGGACTTGGACTTGGATCTTAGTGTCAAACTGGACTTGGAGGTTGACTGCAATCTTGAGCCAATGCATCCCACTGAGACTTCCAGAAGATGTAATGAAATAATTATGGGACCTGGACCTGCTGTGGCAGAGTGCCTGTGGCCTGGGTACCTGCGGGGGGTGGCTCTGGTGACTGTGGTGCGAGTCCATGGGGGGACAGTCATAGCGCACCATCTGTACAAATAGGTCAACATTTTAATATTTTTTCTCCCCCTGTGGTAGGTATATTTTAAGATGATCCCCACTGATCTTACCTTCAGTATTCATGCCTAATTTATGTAATCACTTCCCCTTGATTCTTCTCTAATGAGTAGAATGCAACAGAAGTAATGTATGCTTCTGAATACATTACAAGAATAGTTTACATAAAAAAATCATGCTTCTGTCTTAGAAGTGCTCTCTCATTCTCTTTTTTAGAATGCTCATTTTGCGAACACCCAAATGCCATGTGGTGAGGCAGCCCTGTGGAGAGGCCCAGATGAGTAAGTTTGAGAGAAGACCATCTGAAGCCTACTAATGGCCATGCCAGTGACCTTAAAAGCAGATAAGATTCATCAAAGATGGGGACAAACAGACAAGGGAGTAGAGATGGTTGGTGTGAAAATAGTTGAAATAAATAATGATCATTGGATTTGAACTGGGTAGGAAGAAAATGAAGACAGCATGTTTCAGATAAATATGAAGCTGGAATCTAAAAGACTCTGAAGAGATTGGGAGGTATGAAGTATACAAGAGTAATAAAGGGAATCCATGTATGAGAAAAAGCTTAAAGATGGGAAATCAAATAAGGTATAGAGATATAATATGAAGAAGTTTAAAAAGAACTTTAAAACCTAGAAAGGATCTTGCTGTGGAGGAAAGTTATGTGATGTGAAATGCAATACTGGGCACTGTGGATCAAAAAGTTGACATAGTCAAAGTTATTTAGCTCTTTAAACTAAAGACTTTATGCAAATGCAGAAGACCTGAGATATCTGCTTGAATTTTGAGTTTTGTGATAACTGAAAAGGCAACAAAATGCTTTGCTTATTTTTTACTTAACTTTTTAAACCCAAATGACTTCCATAGGATTTTGAAGTAGTTTAAAGAAGCTTAAGACTAACATTGTATTTGTTCTTAATGAAAATAATTATGTTCTTAATTTGTTTTTTAGAAAAGAGTTTGTGGAGAATTAGGAAATATAAAAGGTGTGTGTGCCTGTGTGTACTTGTATACACAAACTTTTTTGAAGAAAAGATTTGTGGGGGCACCTGGGTGGCTCAGTCGGTTAAGCGGCCGACTTCGGCTCAGGTCATGATCTCACGGTCCGTGAGTTCGAGCCCCACGTCAGGCTCTGTGCTGACAGCTCAGAGCCTGGAGCCTGTTTCAGATTCTGTGTCTCCCTCTCTCTGACCCTCCCCCGTTCATGCTCTGTCTCTCTCTGTCTCAAAAATAAATAAACGTTAAAAAAAATTTTTTTAAATAAAAAAAAAAAGAAAAGATTTGTGTTCTTTTAAAAGGAATCATAATAAAGCAAATAATTATTTCTCAAAATGTAACGTGTCAATCTAATGAGATGTTTCATTGCTGCTAAAGTCAGCTTATGAAAAAATGGTTGTGACAGAGATAAACAGTAATTTCTAAATTAAAATCTTGCATAAACCATTTTAAGCCAATCAATTGTTTCAATTAAAACCTTTAGTTCTCATTTAAATCATAAGTTTTCATAAACAAATATAATGCTTTGCTTTCATGGTATTCTTTTTTAATTTAGCCCATCTACTGTTTCCCTAATAGGTTTGAATTCAATCAATTTTTGTTTTTATAACACGAGTTCTCATAGCATAACACCTTTCCTACACTGAAAAAAATATTATTCTTCAAAATAGAAAAATGACATTCTAGTTCATAAATTTCATCATGATTTTTTATTTTAATTAACCGTATACTGAATGTGTGGGTGTGTGTGTATGTTTGAACGCTTTGCATTATTTCCATTGTCCAAGCAGATCACATTGTATAATCTAAACAAAACAGACTAACACCTGTCATGTTAACAGGAATAGTCTTCAACTTAGTAGCAGAATAAACAATACGATATCATGAAAATCAGTTGACAATTCCCTCATAGCAAAACTAAGTATGCTGACTGAAAAAGCCGGAATGTAATATTCGTGACAAAAAAGCCAGCATTCTTCATGTCCTTGGGCAAGTCAAATGACCTTCCATATTCACAAGATACCAGTAGTTTCTTAAAACAGCATAAAATCCTAACAGTAATTACAGTTTTGTCATTTTTACAATTTCTGTCTTTCACTGGATATGTGTAACATGGTAGATTATGTGATACAAATTTTTTTATCCCAGGATGTCCTGGGATATTTGTTTCCTGGTTACTCAATCACATGATAATCTTTCTGGCACTGCCCAGCATTCTGTGTACAAATAGGGAGTAATAGATAAACTACTCCTTTAACTGGAGAACACTTAGTAAAATTGACTTTGGGTATTAGAGTACCATAGCATCAGAATTTTTGTTTTATTTGCTGATACTTCCCCAAACCTAAGTAGTGGATGCTCAAGAGATACTTATTGGATGAATTGTTGAATAGAAACCAGTTGACTGGGGGCTGATGCTAAATTGTTATTCCTCTCAGATCTATAATCATCTTTCAAAGGTTATACTATTTAATGTGTTTAAGTGATATCTCAAACAAAACAAAACATTAGGAGCGTCTGGGTGGCTCAGTCAGTAAAGCATCTGACTCTTGATTTTGTCGCAGGTCATGATCTCGTGGTTCATGGGATGGTGCGGTTAGCACAGAGCCTGTTTGGGATTCTCTCTCACCCTCTCCCTCTCTATCTCAAAATAAGTAAATAAACTTAAAAAAAAAACACTAACTTTCTAAAACTCCAGCTTTAAACACCAACATAACAGTGTAACCTATGTATGACTAACAATATGAAAGTTTGTTATATTTATGTTGTGAGAGGGGAACTACATAGTCACTTATTATACAGGAAGCCAGTGTCCTCTCATACTCCAAAAGACTATGTCTAGCACCATAGTTTAGTATAATGGTAAGAATTCTTCATTGTTAGCTTCAGTCAGGACTCCTTGGGTAGGCAGGGAATATTTTAAATTGTATATTTATAAGCACTTAGCCAAGGGCAAGCACAGAAAATGTGTTAATTTACAATGAAAGTTGACCTAGATTATTTGTGTTTAAATATGTAAAATGAAGATACTGACCAACATGGAGTTTGGTAACTTATAAAAATTCTCACTTAAGCATTTCAGAGATAATTCAGTTTTAGGGCCTTTAATTTACATATCTAAACTAAAATATAAAAATTTACATGACTAAATTAAAATGTAAAAATTTTGGAATATAGAAGGAACTCATGAATACTTAGTGCTTACTAGGCGTATGACACTCTATACCTGATTATCTATCCACTTATCATCATCTATCTATCATCTATCTATCTATCTATCTATCTATCCATCATCTATTTAGAGAGAGATAAAGACTGGGACAGAGACAGAGATGCAGAGACAGAGAGAGACACCACAACTAAGTATATTTTCCAAAGGTCAAAACAGCCTTCTTCTGATCACTCTAGCTAATCTGATGAAGGAGTAAGTATTTAGAGATGAAATGAAAATCATATCTGTTCACTTATAAACAGTTCACTGGTGACAGAGAGTGACTATAGAATTATATGCATCTCTGAATGTTTACTTACTCAGTCAAAGGTCCAAATATATTAGAAAGGGCAAACATAGCAGAACCTTGGAAAAAGAACTCAAAGAAGTAAAAAAATGTAATGAAACCTTCGAGAAGCCATCAATTTGACTACAGACTAAAATGAAATTCAATGACAATAAAGACAGAGAAGATTGAGAAAAGAGACAATTAGAAGTGGGAAGAAGAGCTAAACTCAGTGAGCCTAATCAAATGCGAGTCCCAGATGTGAGTAATCAACACACCGTAATCAGCATGGAAAGACATTGCATAAGAAATGTGTTATAACTACAGCACAGCGGGACTGGATTCTCTTCTCATGGAGCACAGACTTCACTTCCTCTGATACTAATACCCCCTTCAGAGTCAAAAGAAGATAGTTCCTGGAGGTTCAGCCCTGTCAATAATGATTCAGAAGTGGTGGGCACAGACACCAGGCCGGCTCTGCTTACACTTTCTGAGACCTGTATTTAGTCACAGACAACTATGTATTATCCTCTTAAGAATTTGATATTTAGATTCACTTTGCATTATACCTGAAAAATGCAGATTTTTGTTGTGATTACATTAAATAAATGTATATGAATAATTAAATTAAATATATTATTACTAAATGCCAGTTGTTTAAACAAATAACACTTTCCTAAAGGGATACCATAAGCCAGAAAATTTAAGATCTTAACTGAGTTGCCCTTAGTGCAACTATAGAAAAGGCACAGTAACCTGGACAAACATTGCTTAGTAACTGATCATAATTTGTTAGTTCTCAACTCCACAGAAAAGGATACATTACTATGTAGTAGGGTCAAGGAAATAAAGACCCATCTTCTTGAGATCGAGCCTTAAGATCCTATGCCACAACAGTGTCACCAGCAAGCATATATCTTAAGGAAATAGTCAATGAAGCAAGCAAATGCATATAGATAACCATTCCAATGTTGTTTGTAGTAGAAAAAAATGGAAGCAAAATAGATTTCCTCTAAATAAAAGAAACATGACAAAATAAGTTGTACATTATGGATACAGCCACTAAGATGAAGCTTTCGAAAATTGTTAATGACATGGGAAAATGGTCACATACAAGGTTTAACGAAAAGTTTATTGTACAAAGTCAATATAGGATATAACAATAGTTTGTTAAAAATATATGTATATGTAATAAAATGTAATGCATATGCAATAAAAACCCTAATTTTTTTTTGAAAATGTAATGTTCTTTTTTTCTAGGAATCCACTTTGGTTTCATGAATATAAAATAAATCCCAGTCATTACCTTGGAGAAATGTGTGAAAACAATATTTACCTGACTGTGAATATAATATAAATTAGGTAAATTTTTTTAGCAGTTTTTTTCTCTAAATGTTTTTTTTGTCTCTTTGGTAAAGGTGTCATAGCTATTCAAAGGCTTAGAATATTCAATACCTAGATATTCTGTTTATTCTCCTAGGAAGACATGTGTGTGTGTGTGTACGTACACATATTTTTGTTTAAACAGTTGCTTACAGAGAATCTGGAATTGAGATTTTGAAGACAAGAGGAAGGATGTAGAGAGATGGAGGAATGATCACCTCATGTAGGATATAAGACCAACCAAAGGAACCACAATGGAGTGCTGGGCTCTATGAATCTTCAGTTTTATCTAAGACTAGGTATCTTACTATATACTGGTGTTACACGGAGTATTGTGATTGTTCTGTCTGGCCAGAGAATTGGGACCCAACTATGTCTACAAGAGGAGGTCCTCTAAAAGAAGGTTTTATTTACATGATATATCATCTTAGGATATGGAAACCCTGACATAAGAGATTAGAGTTGTAAAGGTAAAACTTAGGCAATAAGAAAGGAATTTCCTTTGCTTTTTGAGAGAATTTCTGGGCTTTGGACAGTTCTACATGGGTACAGTCCTTTAAAAGAGGGATAGGGGCACCTGGGTGACTCAGTCAGCCAGGTATCCGACCCTTGATATGAGTTCAGGTCATGATCTCATGGTCTGTGAGATCGAGCCCCTTGTCAGGCTCTGTGCTGTCAGTGTGGAGCCTGTTTAGGATACTCTCTCTCCCTCTCTCTCTGACCTCTCCTGCTTGCTGTCTCTGTCCCAAAATAAATAAGCATTAAAAAAAAAAATGAAAGAGGGAGATTTTCACAGAGTGACAAACAGGAGTTGGGCAGAGAGGTATCCAACCAGGGTTTCCTTGGTTTTAAGTCTGCAAACCCCAAGAGTAGCCTAACCTAATAGAACTTTACATTGTTCTCTAGATTTTATTTCCTGGCATGTATTCTGGCAACCAAGTAGAGTTCTGTCGTGTGTGAAGTTACTACAGAGCAGTAGGGAATTAAGAAAAGGGTCTGTCCTGCTCTTGGGCTGGATAAAGAATAAATACACTCCTCCCCTCTTTCAAGGCCAGGAATGGGAGAAGAGGCAGATTAAGGGAAAGGATTTTAGACAGCTATTGCAGGCTACCAGAGCACCTAAAATATCACATAAAAATGTAATGAGATAGAGAAAACGTAATTGGAGCTCTTTTCAAGTAGAAAGGAATATTTTGACAAGTTACTAGTGTTGAGTTTCGAATCCAAAAGAAATATACTGTGTAACAGTGGAATGAGGAGCTTAATGATAAGCTTTTAAAGATGACTGTCTGATTAACATCAGGACTTTGCAGCACAGAGAAGGATATGCTGTTCTGGGGCCAGAGCCGCATCACTTCAAACAACATGCATCGTCACCTCTCCGAGTGGTGCTAAACTATTTAGAAATGATCACCAGGAACCATATCACTGACCTCCAAGTGTCCCACTCCAGGACCTGCTGGAGCTGTAGAAGGATACTGACTGTCTTCCTGAGTACAGGACAGACTTACAGAAAAAGTTGTGAAGAAAGACTAAAATTAGGGCTTAAACCACTGTAATTCCCATCAGTGAAAGTTACTGACTTTCTTCCCAGGACAACTCCCTGAGGGAAGAGGTTTGGGGGTTTTGTTCACTGTTAGGTCCCTAGTGACTAAGACACTGCATTGTACATACTAGGTGTTGATTATTATTTATTGGATATATGAAAGTGACCTCATTTTATACTCAGGTGCTACAAGATATGCTTAGACATTTGAGCTTAGTATATGAGTATATACACATTTACATGCATATATGCATATGTACTACACATATCTCTGCACAGATATTACAAGGAAATTTGCTAAATTATCAGTGGTGTACATCCCTGGTTCAAGTTATTATAGGTCATGATTTTTTTTTCCTTTTTCATATTTTTCTGTATTTATAAATTTCCTACCTAATTAGAATTCATCAAAGAATGCTACTAAAAGAAATACAATTCAAAAGCCATAGAAATATATCCTAACAATATGAATTAAACAAAAGCACTTAATAGATAGCAAATTATCACTATAAGTGTGTTATGTTTAAACTTCCTGGTATCTCAAACTCTGTTCCATGCTTCATAAACTCAAGTCCTTTACATGTATAACTACCAAGTTTAATACCAGAAAGGAACATGTTAAAAGGCAGAGATTTAAAAACTCATGGGGGCAAAAGCATGTATTATTTCCTCTTAGCCTGCAGAATGGAAGTTAAAAACAAATAATAGCCAAAGTACCCTAGCTGGGGTTTAAGCTTCTAAAAATGATGTAACTTCTCTCCCTACTGACAGCAATTAGATGGACATTGACAAATATGCCTTTGTTTTTCCTACATTCTAAACAAACCAGTCGCACCACCAACAGACATTCCATCTGTAGCTTTGCTAATATTTTCAGCCAGGAATAATTTTATAATTTTGGTTTGAAAATAATTTTATCTTGCTAAATGGAATCCATGTATTTTGCTCTGATACTTTTATCTGTGGAGATAAATTTTCCAAGCTTTCTTTCTTCATAAATTCCCTCCTCATGTACTGATCAAAAGACCTTCTACAGGGAAGAACAAAGAGATCTATGCACACTGGCCATTTTAATGAAAAGGACTTTTATTCCCATTTGAAAATTTTCACAAATGAGTTAAAGGGCAATAAAATGCCAAAAGAAAGGAGGATAAATACCTTCCAGGTTTAATGGCTGTTTCACCTCCCTCCAGACATGCATCATTTTGAGGAAAGCAGACATATGTTGAGGAGTGCAGAGAAACTAGACAAACATCAGAGTTGCTTCCATGAGTCCTCATTACAAATTAATATTGGAAGTACCAGAAAAGGTACTCATCACAGTGATTTCTGTGGCCCCTAGATTTTGAATTCTTTAACTGGAAGAACTTTCCAGAGACTCCCAAGACTACTGCTCTAAGAGTGACTTCTAAAGGATGCCCAAGACTTTCCCCTAATACTGAAGCAAGCTTAAGTTACAACATCTCTCTTAAGAAGAATCATTGTTTCAAAAACAAAATTGAAAGAGGATGAGTAAATCTCCCAAATCTAAGTTCTTCCTATAGAGGCCTAGTTCTCTGTGTTTATTCATACAACAAATCTACACGGAATGCCTACTCCATGGCCTTGGCTTTTCTGTGGTTGACAAGGCAGATGAGATTTATATTCTCATATTGACTACATTCCAGTGGAATAAATAGGGAAAAAAGTAAACAAACAACTGACAATGTAATTGGATAAATTGGAAAAGACTGGAGTTAGGGGCCTGGAGGACACAAACAAGATGCTGTGGCAGGAATGGAGAAGAGCAGCAGAGATATGGTTGATTAGTCAAGGCAGCTCTAAGGGGAAGGTCTTAATCATCAAGTGTAGGATGATGGGTGTGAATGAGTCCAGGAGGAAAGCACTAGCAGTGGGATCATTTGGGGATAAACAAATCATTCTTTTAAAATCCTATTTTAAAATGTGCTTTATATATTTTGGACACTAACCCTTTATCAGATATGTCCTTTGCGGCGAAACAGCATGGAAGATTTTTGTGTGTCTCGCATCCATGAAATGCAGCCAGAACAACACTAAACCATCCTGCACACCTAGAAAACTGATTAGAGGATTAACACAACAATCTGCACAACCTGAACCACAGAATTCAGCATGTACACGGCGCGGAGAGGTAAACTTGGGGAGTGAGAAGCCTCGGGAAGGGAGATGCTTTTGTGGGCGGAGAGAGAGAACGGAGCGGGGGTGGGGGGGAATACGGGAAAAGCACCCCTCCCCAAAAGCAGCTGGAGAGAAAGTGGAAAATTGGAGACAGCCGCAGGGACTAAACTAAAAAGGGAGAAAGGAGAGGGTTTAAATTCCATTAAGACTGTAAACAAGGGGAGCACAAAGGCTGCAACTCCACAGCTCCATACCTGGCGGTGCTCTGGTGAGAAGGGCGAATCCCCAGGAACAGAGTGCGGTCTGGGAGGTTTTCAGGCCACACGGGCAAAAGCAGTTCCACCGCCTGAAGGACATTTGGTAGAGACTGTTGAAGCCACCTGGTCCTAGCAGACCCCAGAAAACGGTCACATTTGCTGCTACTGGAACAAGGTCCTTAAGGGTGAAGCCTGGTGCCAGATGTGTGTTGTGATTTTCCATAATCCCTGAAAAGCTGCAGCTACACTGTCTCGTGAACTTTTTCTGGGGCGGCCTGGCACCTGGCCTCAGTCTCAGGGCACAGGCAGCAGCAGGGTCCAGCAAGCGTTCTTGGGTGCAGCCGACATTCGGCCATTGCTCCTTTGGCCACTGCTCAGTGAGACCCTCGCACAGAGGGGCGGAACGGGCCAAAGCCACAGTCCTTCAGAAGTAAGGGGCCGGGGAAAACAGCCGCATCTGAGACAAAACTCGGGAGAGAGGTACTACCTGGGCCTGGTCACGGAGAGTGAAAAAGCAGAGAGTGGATGAAAGCTGAAGGCAGAAGACAGGTGTGCAATTGCTGATCTGGGAGAACAGAGTAAGGATACTAGAGACTGGGTAATTGGTTGACGCCATTTTAACCGCTCCCACGCATGTGCATACGCACCTGTGAGGGGCACAACACTCCACCCGAGTAGGCTAGCAGCGCCATCTAGTGGAGAACAGAGCCTTTACACTGAGCCCTGACCAACTGGGCCTACCTCGCTCTTCCAGAACACAAGTCTCACCGCCTACTTAGTTTATGTACTAGAAACTGCTACATAGTCTGACTTCTAAAAGAAAACGAAGGAATTTCAGTCCTATTTCAATCTGTTAGCAGGTCCATCTATTCAACTTTCTTTCTTTTTTTTTTTCTTTTTCTTTTCTCATTTACACTTCTTTTTCTTGAATACAGAAAGAGAAAAAATACATTTTTATTTTCAATTTTTATTAAAAATGTTTTTCTTTGGGTTCCGGAAGATGGCGGCGTAGGAGGACGCGGGGCTCACAACGCGTCCTGCCGATCACTTAGATTCCACCTACACCTGCCTAAAGAACCCAGAAAACCGCCAGAGGATTAGCAGAAGGGAGTCTCCGGAGTCAAGCGCAGACTAGAGGCCCACGGAAGAGGGTAGGAAGGGCGGCGAGGCGGGGCGCGCTCCACGGACTGGCGGGAGGGAGCCGGGGCGGAGGGGCGGCTCGCCGGCCAAGCAGACGCCCCGAGTCTGGCTGGCAAAAGCGGAGGGGCCGGACAGACTGTGTTCCGACAGCAAGCGCGACTTAGCGTCTGGGAGGTCATAAGTTAACAGCTCTGCTCGGAAAGCGGGAAGGCTGGAGGACAAAGGGAGGGAGAGCTGCTGAGCCCCCGGACGGCAGAGCTCAGCTTGGCGGGGAACAAAGGCGCCAGCGCCATCTCCCCCGCCCATCCCCCAGCCAAAATCCCAAAGGGAACCAGTTCCTGCCAGGGAACTTGCTCGCTCCGCGCAAACACCCAACTCTGTGCTTCTGCGGAGCCAAACCTCCGGCAGCGGATCTGACTCCCTCCCGCTGCCACAGGGCTCCTCCTGAAGTGGATCACCTAAGGAGAAGCGAGCTAAGCCTGCCCCTCCAGCCCCCGTGCACCTTGCCTACCCACCCCAGCTAATACGCCAGATCCCCAGCAACACAAGCCTGGCGGTGTGCAAGTAGCCCAGACGGGACACGCCACCCCACAGTGAATCCCGCCCCTAGGAGAGGGGAAGAGAAGGCACACACCAGTCTGACTGTGGCCCCAGCAGTGGGCTGGGGGCAGACATCGGGTCGGACTGCGGCCCCGCCCACTAACTCCAGTTATACACCACAGCACAGGGGAAGTGCCCTGCAGGTCCTCACCACGCAAGGGACTCTCCAAAATGACCAAACGGAAGAATTCCCCTCAGAAGAATCTCCAGGAAATAACAACAGCTAATGAACTGATCAAAAAGGATTTAAATAATATAACAGAAAGTGAATTTAGAATAATAGTCATAAAATTAATCGCTGGGCTTGAAAACAGTATACAGGACAGCAGAGAATCTCTTGCCACAAAGATCGAGGGACTAAGGAACAGTCACGAGGAGTTGAAAAACGCTTTAAACGAAATGCAAAACAAAATGGAATCCACGATGGCTCGGCTTGAAGAGGCAGAGGAGAGAATAGGTGAACTAGAAGATAAAGTTATGGAGAAAGAGGAAGCTGAAAGAAAGAAAGATAAAAAAATCCAGGAGTATGAGGGGAAAATTAGAGAACTAAGTGATACACTAAAAAAAAATAATATACGCATAATTGGTATCCCAGAGGAGGAAGAGAGAGGGAAAGGTGCTGAAGGGGTACTTGAACAAATTATAGCTGAGAACTTCCCTGAACTGGGGAAGGAAAAAGGCATTGAAATCCAAGAGGCACAGAGAACTCCCTTCAGACGTAACTTGAATCGATCTTCTGCACGACATATCATAGTGAAACTGGCAAAATACAAGGATAAAGAGAAAATTCTGAAAGCAGCAAGGGATAAACGTGCCCTCACTTATAAAGGGAGACCTATAAGACTCGTGACTGATCTCTCCTTTGAAACTTGGCAGGCCAGAAAGGCTTGGCACGATATCTACAGTGTGCTAAACAGAAAAAATATGCAGCCGAGAATCCTTTATCCAGCAAGTCTGTCATTTAGAATAGAAGGAGAGATAAAGGTCTTCCCAAACAAACAAAAACTGAAGGAATTTGTCACCACGAAACCAGCCCTACAAGAGATCCTAAGGGGGATCCTGTGAGACAAAGTACCAGAGACATCACTACAAGCATAAAACATACAGACATCACAATGACTCTAAACCCATATCTTTCTATAATAACACTGAATGTAAATGGATTAAATGCGCCAACTAAAAGACATAGGGTATCAGAATGGATAAAAAAACAAGACCCATCTATTTGCTGTCTACAAGAGACTCATTTTAGATCTGAGGACACCTTTAGATTGAGAGTGAGGGGATGGAGAACTATTTATCATGCTCCTGGAAGCCAAAAGAAAGCTGGAGTAGCCATACTTATATCAGACAAACTAGACTTTAAATTAAAGGCTGTAACAAGAGATGAAGAAGGGCATTATATAATAATCACAGGGTCTATCCACCAGGAAGAGCTAACTATTATAAATGTCTATGCGCCAAATACCCGAGCCCCCAGATATATAAAACAATTACTCATAAACATAAGCAACCTTATTGATAAGAATGTGGTCATTGCAGGGGACTTTAACACCCCACTTACAGAAATGGATAGATCATCTAGACACACAGTCAATAAAGAAACAAGGGCCCTGAATGATACATTGGATCAGATGGACTTGACAGATATATTTAGAACTCTGCATCCCAAAGCAACAGAATATACTTTCTTCTCGAGTGCACATGGAACATTCTCCAAGATAGATCATATACTGGGTCACAAAACAGCCCTTCATAAGTTTACAAGAATTGAAATTATACCATGCATACTTTCAGACCACAATGCTATGAAGCTTGAAATCAACCACAGGAAAAAGTCTGGAAAACCTCCAAAAGCATGGAGGTTAAAGAACACCCTACTAACGAATGAGTGGGTCAACCAGGCAATTAGAGAAGAAATTAAAATATACATGGAAACAAACGAAAATGAAAATACAACAATCCAAACGCTTTGGGATGCAGCGAAGGCAGTCCTGAGAGGAAAATACATTGCAATCCAGGCCTATCTCAAGAAACAAGAAAAATCCCAAATACAAAACCTAACAGCACACCTAAAGGAAATAGAAGCAGAACAGCAAAGGCAGCCTAAACCCAGCAGAAGAAGAGAAATAATAAAGATCAGAGCAGAAATAAACAATATAGAATCTAAAAAAACTGTAGAGCAGATCAATGAAACCAAGAGTTGGTTTTTTGAAAAAATAAACAAAATTGACAAACCTCTAGCCAGGCTTCTCAAAAAGAAAAGGGAGATGACCCAAATAGATAAAATCATGAATGAAAATGGAATGATTACAACCAATCCCTCAGAGATACAAACAATTATCAGGGAATACTATGAAAAATTATATGCCAGCAAATTGGACAACCTGGAAGAAATGGACAAATTTCTAAACACCCACACTCTTCCAAAACTCAATCAGGAGGAAATAGAAAGCTTGAACAGACCCATAACCAGTGAGGAAATTGAATCGGTTATCAAAAATCTCCCAACAAATAAGAGTCCAGGACCAGATGGCTTCCCAGGGGAGTTCTACCAGACATTTAAAGCAGAGATAATACCTATCCTTCTCAAGCTATTCCAAGAAATAGAAAGGGAAGGAAAACTTCCAGACTCATTCTATGAAGCCAGTATTACTTTGATTCCTAAACCAGACAGAGACCCAGTAAAAAAAGAGAACTACAGGCCAATATCCCTGATGAATATGGATGCAAAAATTCTTAATAAGATACTAGCAAATCGAATTCAACAGCATATAAAAAGAATTATTCACCATGATCAAGTGGGATTCATTCCTGGGATGCAGGGCTGGTTCAACATTCGCAAATCCATCAACGTGATACATCACATTAACAAAAAAAAAGAGAAGAACCATATGATCCTGTCAATCGATGCAGAAAAGGCCTTTGACAAAATCCAGCACCCTTTCTTAATAAAAACCCTTGAGAAAGTCGGGATAGAAGGAACATACTTAAAGATCATAAAGGCCATTTATGAAAAGCCCACAGCTAACATCATCCTCAACGGGGAAAAACTGAGAGCTTTTTCCCTGAGATCAGGAACACGACAGGGATGCCCACTGTCACCGCTGTTGTTTAATATAGTGCTGGAAGTTCTAGCATCAGCAATCAGACAACAAAGGGAAATCAAAGGCATCAAAATTGGCAAAGACGAAGTCAAGCTTTCGCTTTTTGCAGATGACATGATATTATACATGGAAAATCCGATAGACTCCACCAAAAGTCTGCTAGAACTGATACATGAATTCAGCAAAGTTGCAGGATACAAAATCAATGTGCAGAAATCAGTTGCATTCTTATACACTAACAATGAAGCAACAGAAAGACAAATGAAGAAACTGATCCCATTCACAATTGCACCAAGAAGCATAAAATACCTAGGAATAAATCTAACCAAAGATGTAAAAGATCTGTATGCTGAAAACTATAGAAAGCTTATGCAGGTAATTGAAGAAGATATAAAGAAATGGAAAGACATTCCCTGCTCATGGATTGGAAGAATAAATATTGTCAAAATGTCAATACTACCCAAAGCTATCTACACATTCAATGCAATCCCAATCAAAATTGCACCAGCATTCTTCTCGAAACTAGAACAAGCAATCCTAAAATTCATATGGAACCACAGAAGGCCCCGAATAGCCAAAGTAATTTTGAAGAAGAAGACCAAAGCAGGAGGCATCACAATCCCAGACTTTAGCCTCTACTACAAAGCTGTCATCATCAAGTCAGCATGGTATTGGCATAAAAACAGACACATAG